>NC_081295.1:17280227-17583257 GCF_030435805.1 Mustela lutreola | reverse complement strand
CAGACTCAAAGACTCAAGAATTTTATACCGATGTACCTTTTTCCAGGAAGATATGGAAAGATTTATTTCATCAACATGAGGCCATAAAATAAGACAGAGAAAGGAAAGAAATTTAGTGAAGAAGGGATTTACTCTGGAAAAGAACAAAAGAAAATCTCCAGAGAGGTGAAAGAAAAGCCCAGGGAAGTCACCCTGCTGCTTGCCTCTGCAGAAAATTCAGATTGGTGCAGAATGTCAGGGCACCAGAAAGGATATTTTCTGGGGAGAAAGTGGACCAGACAGATTATCTGGTGTGTTTGGTCTCATTGAGAAAGTCTTCAGACAGTTTGCAGATTAGCAACAGTTACAACAAAACCTCAGTCACTGAAAAATCAAAGTCATTATGACTCTCAGAGAGGAGAAAAAGTTGTATGAGAAAAAGACACAATATAACCCTATGGCATGTGATTGAGCTAAAAGTTGATTTACAGTTGAAATGAATATAGATTTAACAAAAATTGTGAAATCAATGCATTGAAAGCATGGAAAAGAACTATTTGTGTGTGCATATGTGTGTGTAAATTCTTATGTTCCTTAAGTAGGAAGTCAATAAAGCATGTCAAAGTAGTAAAATTAACAACTGTCCATACATTTTTTATTTTGAAAAATAACTATAATTTCAAGGAAAAAATAGTTGAAATCAGTTGCTTTGTAAAGAGAAGATACTAAGGATAGGAAGATAAGATAGGACACTGCTCTTTTGTTCTTATAAGCCCTATATTATGTGACCTTCAACAAGGTATATATGTTATTTTGATAAATATTCAAATTAAAATTACAAAACTGAAACTGAAATAATAATTTTTTAAAAGAGAAAAAATATGTAAATGAAACTGCTTATGCAGCTTAAAATATATTTTATTGATGAGAGAAATGACCATATTTGTAAGTAAAATAAAAAATACAATTGGAAAAACTAAATTATAAAACCAAGGGGTAAGTCCTGAAATGAGTACATGAATTCACAGAATGTACACAGTGACACTCTAAGGGCCAAGCAGGAAACAAAGCACAGAAAAACAACTGAAATTTAGAATTTATAAATAATTTGTATATTTGTCACATATAAATATGCATATACTACCTTTTGTTTTACCTCATACCAGGAAAAAGGATATAATTTTGCTTTAAAACAACTGAAAGAGATTAGGTTTGTGAAATAAAAAATAAAATTTTAAATCCTAACATTTTTGAAGTGTAAATTCAATTTCAACAGTAAAACAACTGCCATATTATTTGACATTTAAGAAGAGAACAATTTTAGAGACATATAAACTGCCAAAACTGAACCAGAAAGAAATAGAAAACCTGAACAGACCCATAACCAGTAAGGAGATTCAAACAGTCATCAAAAATCTCCAAACAAACAAAAGCCCAGGGCCAGACGGCTTCCCTGGGGAATTCTACCAAACATTTAAAGAAGAACTAATTCCTATTCTCCTGAAACTGTTCCAAAAAATAGAAATGGAAGGAAAATTTCCAAACTCATTTTATGAGACCAGCATCACCTTAATCCCAAAACCAGACAAGGATCGCATCAAAAAAGAGAACTACATACCAATATCCTTGATGAACACAGAAGCGAAAATTCTCACCAAAATACTAGCCAATAGGATTCAACAGTACATTAAAAGGATTATTCACCACGACCAAGTGGGATTTATTCCAGGGATGCAAGGTTGGTTCAACATCCTCAAATCAATCAATGTGATACAACACATCAATAAAAGAAAGAATAAGAACCATATGATACTCTCAATAGATGCTGAAAAAGCATTTGACAAAGTACAGCATCCCTTCCTGATCAAAACTCTTCAAAGTGTAGGGATAGAGGACACATACCTCAATATTATCAAAGCCATTTATGAAAAACCCACTGCAAATATCATTCTCAATGGAGAAAAACTGAAAGCTTTTCCACGAAGGTCAGGAACACGGCAGGGATGTCCATTATCACTACTGCTATTCAACATAGTACTAGAAGTCCTAGCCTCAGCAATCAGAAAACAAAAGGAAATTAAAGGCATCCAAATCGGCAAAGAAGAAGTCAAACTATCACTCTTCACAGATGTTATGATACTATATGTGGAAAACCCAAAAGACTCCACTCCAAAACTGCTAGAACTTATACAGGAATTCAGTAAAGTGTCAGGATATAAAATCAATGCACAGAAATCAGTTGCATTTCTCTACACCAACAACAAGACAGATGAAAGAGAAATTAAGGAGTCAATCCTATTTACAATTGCACCCAAAACCATAAGATACCTAGGAATAAACCTAACCAAAGAGGCAAGGAATCTATACTCAGAAAACTATAAAGTACTCATGAAAGAAAATGAGGAAGACACAAAGAAATGGAAAAATGTTCTATGCTCTTGGATTGGAAGAACAAATATTGTGAAAATGTCTATGCTACTAAAAGCAATCTACACATTTAATACAATTCCTATCAAAATACCAACCATTTTTTCAGAAATGGAATAAATAATCCTAAAATTTATATGGAACCAGAAAAGACCTCGAATAGCCAGAAGAATATTGAAAAAGAAAGCCGAAGTTGGTGACATCACAATTCTGCACTTCAAGCTCTATTACAAAGCTGTCATCATCAAGACAGCATGGTACTGGCACAAAAACAGGCACATAGATCAATGGAACAGAATAGAGAGCCCAGAAATAGACCCTCAATTTTATGGTCAACTAATCTTTGACAAAGCAGGAAAGAATGTCCAATGGAAAAAAGACAGCCTCTTCAACAAATTGTGTTGGGAAAATTGGACAGCCACATGCAGAAAAATGAAATTGGACCATTTCCTTACACCACACATGAAAATAGACTCAAAATGGACGAAGGACCTCAATGTGAGAAAGGAATCCATCAAAATCCTTGAGGAGAACACAGGCAGCAACCTCTTCGACCTCAGCCACAGCAACTTCTTCTGGGAACATCGCCAAAGGCAAGGGAAGCAAGGGCAAAAATGAACTATTGGGATTTCATCAAGATCAAAATCTTTTGCACAGCAAAGGAAACAGTTAACAAAACCCAAAGACAACTGACAGAATGGGAGAAGATATTTGCAAACGACATATCAGATAAAGGGCTAGTGTCCAAAAAATAAAGAACTTAGTAAACTCAACACTCAAAGAATAATCCAATCAAGAAATGGGCAGAAGACATGAACAGGCATTTCTGCAAAGAAGACATCCAGATGGCCAACAGACACATGAAAAAGTGCTCCACATCACTCGGCATCAGGGAAATACAAATCAAAATCACAATGAGATATTACCTCACACCAGTCAGAATGGCTAAAATCAACAAGTCAGGAAATGACAGATGCTGGCGAGGATGTGGCGAAAGGGGAACCCTCCTACACTGTTGGTGGGAATGCAAGCTGGTGCAACCACTCTGGAAAACAGCATGGAGGTTCCTCAAAATGTTGAAAATAGAACTACCCTATGACCCAGCAATAGCACTACTGGGTATTTACCCTAAGGATACAAACATAGTGATCCGAAGGGGCACGTGCACCCGAATGTTTATACCAGCAATGTCTACAATGTCCAAACTATGGAAAGAACCTAGATGTCCATCAACAGATGAATGGATAAAGAAGATGTGGTATAGATACACAATGGAATACTATGCAGCCATCAAAAGGAATGAAATCTTGCCATTTGCGACGACATGGATGGAACTAGAGGGTATCATGCTTAGCGAAAGAAGTCAATCAGAGAAAGACAACTGTCATATGATCTCCCTGATATGATGAAGTAGAGATGCAACATGAGGGGTTAAGGAGATAGGAGAAGAGTAAATGAAACAAGATGGGAGGGAGACAAACCATAAGTGATTCTTAATCTCACAAAACAAACTGAGGTTTGCTGGGGGGAAGGGGAGTGGGAAAAGGGGGTGGGGTTATGGACACTGTGGAGAGTATGTGCTATGGTAAGTGCTGTGAAGTGTGTAAACCTGGGAATTCACAGACCTGTACCCCTGGGGATAAAAATACATAATATGTTTATTTAAAAAAATAAATATATATATATAAAATAGAAGAGAACAATTTGTTAATTTCTAATTTTTGTCTATTACTATGAAATCAGTCACTACACCAAATGAATTACATGTGAAAGTAAATACAGTGTTGGTTGTCTGTTAAAAATCAGGACATTTTTAGATAATGCTTTGTCCACAATCTCTTCTTAAACCAATAATTTATTAAGCTGATGCATGCAACTTTCATTAGTGACCACTATCATATTAGCACTGTATTTTCTGAACAGGAAAGAATAATCCTTCATGCTTCTGCTTTTTTTTTTTCCCTCAAACTAATTACTGATTTTGGATGCTGTGGTCCCAAGGTTAAAAAGTTAAATGAGTGGGAGGTACCTGGAAAGCTCAGTTGGTAAAGCGTCCTACTTTGGCTCTGGTCATGATCTCAGGGTCGCCATTAAGCATCCTCGTTGAGCCTCACCTGGAGCCTGGCCCTGAGGCCCCCCTCAAGGCCTGACGGGGCATTCAGCAGGGAATCTGCTTGTCCCTCTCCTTCTGCCCCTCCCCACTGCTTGTGCTCTCTCTCTCTCAAATAAATAAATTAAATATTTTTAAAAAGTTAAATATAACAATTTTTACATAGGTATATAAACAAAATTATTAAGGCTTGCCATTTACAAACAATGACAATTTAAGAATACACACACACACACACACACATAAAACAACTTAATTTTAGAGCTACAAATGTATGTATACAGAGATCCAATATTTGTTTTAATATTGCACTAACTTTGTCACTCCTGAACATACTTATTCACACAAAGTTGAATTTTTGTTTCTTTCTTGTTTTAGTAAAATTCTTGCTCCTTTTACATTATAGCAAAAGAACTGGCTGCAATTATGATGTGCAAGAAGAGTAAAAACAAGTCTAATTGCTGTGGTACAACTGCGTCAGCCTGATGCCTCAGCATATTTGAAGAAAAACAAATAAGGCAACTGAGTTATCTAGATACAATCTTTAAAAGTAAGCTTGAGTTCATGATAAAAAAATAGACTTAACTATTCTTACTTCTTTCACCTTTTGGACATGGAAAATTGTCTCAGAGTATCTCTACACAGTGAGCATAAGGTAGGCAAAATTTTTGATTTTTTTGGAATATACTAGTCAACTCAAACAATAAACCCAAACAATCAACTATGAGATTACCTGCTATTACCTTAAAGACTATATGGGATGCACTGGAACAGAGTATATCTATTTCCCGGAGTAGGTGAAACAATCAGGAAAGAAAAAATTGCTTAATGACATCACTATTCCAAACATAATAGTTCTCAACATGTCTCCTTTCTCTCACATAACTGCATTGCCGAATTCCAACTGTTTGTTTTAAGTATTCTCTTACTGAGGAATACTTTCAGTTTCTTTTTAAAACAAAAAAGGGGAAAGAAAATGGGAGTTCAAATTTTAGAAGAAAAATTCCATTTCATTGTTACTCATCTCAAATCAACACTTGACCTCCAACTGTTATTGACATGGATAGTGGCTATTAAAATCCCAAAGAATATTAGGTGTCCTGTGAGAAGAAATCTCTAATTTGGAAATCCACTCTGTTCCTTAGAACCCGTAGTTGTTCAGACATCCTACTGATGTCTGGTATCTGACCTTTATTGGATCCTTTTTGGGTGAGAAGTGAATAAAGGTCTCCTTCTCACATATGCAAAACATGGGGCCACACAAGCCAGAAGAACGGGAGTTGTCATCCCAGCTTTACAGTTGAGAAACAAATCTAGAAAAATTAAGGGACTGCACAAGTTTACCCTACAGCTATCTTCACTTGACTCAGAAAAATTTTAAAGCAACCTCTTTGGCCCAGTGATAAACATTCCTCATAGACTTTCTGTACAATAAGAGCAGTTATTCTTGACGTTGGCTGCATATTGGAATCATATGTACCACAGTGAGGCCTTGGCCCCATCCCAGGCCAATCACAATTTTGGGGGGTTAAGCCCTAGGAATTTTTTCTTGTTTGTTTTTTAACTCTTCAGTTTAAAATCCTATATCCATCCAGATAGAGAATGTTGATTCAGAAAAATTTTTAATTAATAAGATATTTTTGGATAATGTGTATGAAAGGGAGCCAAGGTACTCCACTCTCACAACTTGGGAAAAATTTTAATTTTAATTAAATTTTTATTTTTATAACTTATATTAGACCGATTTTACCAGCACTAAGATAACTTACATTTGCGAGAATTACCTCAAAAAGCAGAGAAAAGACTGAGTTGTTAATAGCTTTGTTCTGCTCTACCTATCACTTCAGATAGGCTAGTTTTTTCTAAGATAACAAATAATCCAACTTGAAATGACAAAGCCTATTTCTTGCCCAGGTTACATGTCTATTGCAGGCTGCCAAGGGGCTTTGTTCACTGAGTCAGACAGTGACCCAGGTGGGACAGATTCATTGAGACAAGCTTCCCTAATCACAGAAGGGGAGAGAAGAGTATGGCTACATGGTAGCTCTTAAATTATATCCAGAAAGTGGATGTAAGCACATATCACATTTCCCTAAATTCTCTCAGTGGAAGCGAGTAACGTGACTGCAGCTGGCTTCAAGCCTGTGCATGACCGAGGTCCCACCATGTGTTTAGAACAAGAGAATGGCCTTTGTGAACCATCCTGACTACCACCATTCTACTTGACCTAGTTCCATAAACCTCAGAGGGGAAAGGTACCAGAAATATGGAGCACAGTCACCAGACAAAATAGCATTCCACACAGACTGGCTAAGCACTAACATGTACTGGGACTAAAATGCCTAGGAGCTGAGGGGATATCAAACAGAAGGAAGGATAGGTGCAAAAGCCCCAGGGAGACAGATGCCTGGGGAGCAGTCTTATCTGCAGGAAAATAAAAATCAAGATGGAGAAGCAGTCAAGGGCCCAGGGCATTGTAAGTTCTTGTAGAGATTCTTATTTCACTATGATTACCATAGCCGTCATAAGTTCAAGAGATACCAAGTGTCAGACACTTTTCTTGAGTATTTTAGGTGTTTTAAGGTACATAATTCTCACAATGATCCTATGAAGTATGAGTTACTGTTATTTCCTTTTTAAGATAACAAGACTGAGGCATTGAGAGACAACTTCCCAAGGTAGTGACCTTATAAGAGGTAGAGGTAGAAATGAAGCCAAGTCGTCATCTGGGCCCTGAGTCCTTACGTTTAATCATATACTGTGTGCCTAAAAATGGCAGGGTTTTAGTTCTGTACCTGATCAAAGAGTTACCCAATTCAAGATTTCCATGTCACGGGTAATATTATTAGACAAGAGCTAAGCCGAAAAAATTCAAAGTTCATTGATACTCACTCTAGGATTTTTCCATTATAGCTTCAGTCTGTTTAGTGGCGAAATGTTATTTTATTTATTTATTTATTTATTTATTTTTTGAAGCTATCAAAAGACATGGCCTTCCTACAATTAACCTCGGGTTCATGAGGTGCTGCCATTCAGTCTCAGGGCACTTCCTTCAAAGCTGCCAGGTAGGCCCCATAAAACGGCACCTGCTTGAACATGTGAGTGAGGCAAAACACAATCACTGTTCTATTTGCCAAGACCTGTGACCTGGGTTATTAAAGCCAGAGAAAGGGATGTACTTTTCTAATTTTAATAGAACAGGGTTTCTTAGCCTCAGTATGTGATATTTTAATCCAGATCACTCTTTGTTGTAGAGAGCTATCCTACACATTGGAAACATCCTTGGCGTCATTCGATTGTATGTTGGTAATATTCCCTCACCCCTAGGTATGACAAGCAAAATGTCTCCACATATTGTCACATGTCCCTGTATGTGTGGGGGAAAGGGATGCAACATTGTTGCAGGTGGAAAAAAGCCCTGCTATCAGAGCAGGATCTGTTCACCATGCCGTGTGCCCCCGAATCTCTCTCTCCCTGCAGAGCTGGTACTTTTTTTGTTAATCATACAAATTTTTTGTAAAAGCTGACAGAGAAATTATCTTGCTTTAAATTTCTGTTGGCTGCTTCTCAACCAGGCCCATGGCAGCATTTCTAACATTTACTTCCTAAAACAAAAAATAGATGTCCAGAAGATTAAGTAAGTTCAAAGGGAATGTTCTCTTCATCATAATGATGAGCATTACAAGACATACAGGATGCCCTCCCTTCAGAATGTTCACACAGACACATGAAGACATGTGTGCAAGAATGTTCTTCACAGATGTGATTGCAATATTGAAATATTGAGAAACAACCTAATTTCCCATCCATAAGGAAGTGGTTAGGTAAAATATGGTACATTCTTAATATGTAAAATGGAGTGTCCATTAAAAAAATAGATATATACGTATATAGATATAAAACATTTGGTAGAATGTGAATTGAAAAGACAAAGGTCTGACAACATATATAATCTGATCCCACTTATGTGTAAAATATATATTATTTATGTGTTCATGGAAGTATAGAGAGAAATGTCTAAAGGAGAATGAGATTAGTAGAGAATGAAATGAGATGTGAGTGTGTGTGTATGTGTGTGTGTTTAAACACATCATACTGCTTAGTTTTTGTACTTCAAAGTAATACAATAGCACAATTTCACTAAACATTCCCCAACTTTGTAACAGTATCTGTGTGGGCTAGAAGGCAAACAGATCTACAGGTGATTTAGAAAGGCCTTATTTAGCTTTCATGAAATAATTATTAAATTAAAGTTTAATAAAACACGAAAGCTTTACATTTTCCATCCTATGAAGGAAATGGACATTCAATCATCGCAACTAACCAAGGGATATTTTCTAGAGTTACAGTTTTCAAAGACGGCTCGTTGCAATGGCTCTTTAGCTTTCTTTTGCTAATAAAAATGAATTAAAAAAAAAAAAATGAATTGGCCGGAGAGGCCTGGGTGGCTCAGTCCATTAAGCATCTGCCTTTAGCTAAGGTCATGATCCTAGGGTGCTGGTATTGAGCCCCCCCATTCAGTTCCTGCTCTGTGGGGAGCCTGCTTCTCCCTCTGCCTGCCACTCCCTCAAATAATAAATAAACTCTTTAAAAAAATGAATTTATCTCACTAAAATTATACAAAATATGGAAATTTATTTTACTTTATTTCAGTTCCAGGTAATTTTTTAAAATATCATTCTGACAAATGTTAAGAGGTCAGTTTCTAAGTATGATAGACGTGACCAGCATATACATATATATGTATATAATATGTATATATTATTATAGTACTTAATACTAGACAAAGAAGACTAAATTCGGCTTTTTAAATATGGTTAAAATACGGTTAAAAATATATGTTAAATGAAATGTACATATTATTTATCTTTTAATGGATTATTATTGCATAAGAGTGTCAGTAAACTATAAAACTAAAAATTTTCTTCTAATTCTATTATCAAGGGGTTTTTTTTGCAAAATTATTAAAGTATGATAATTGGTACCACAATGCTTGGACAAATGAGTATTTTTTTAAATAATAAAGTAGTTTCATTAAAAAGGCTCATTCAAGGTTAAATTTTGGAAAGTAGGAGAGAGCTTCTTTTCTTCTGCGTGTTTTATACTTTCCTTGAACAAAAACAGCTTATCATTTTTCCATTCCAACTTGTTTACATTGGATGGGCACAAAATGATTGTATTCATCTGGGATTTCCCTCTACTTGGTAGTCAGTTAGGTCATCAGGCTTCTCCTTATTCATGGAGGGCTGTCAAAAGACTGCCCCCTGAGACTGTGGTGAGATCTCTCTTCTGTTTTCTCACATTTTTGGTTCTATCTTGTTAGCTTTGTAAGCCTTGAAAAGGCAATGCAACTATGGTTATGTATATGTTTGTCTTTCTGTATAACTCACGGATACAATTGGGAAAACAGAGTTCACACATTCTGTTTCTACTCCAATTAACAACTATATTATAAACTGACAGATAACTAATGAAAAATAAGGGGTTATGAAAATAATAGCTCCAGTGAATGGGTTGCTATTAGAAGCTTATCAATGCCCACTTTTGTTATCATTCTGTAGTGCTCTGAAACTTCTATAATGTAATTAATATTTCATACAATTCACAGCCTCTAAATGAAATTTTGCATTTACATCAATAGGCAAAAATTAATTAACAATCATCAACAGACTGCGTAGGAATGTCTTGTTTACACAAAGATTATTGTCCAACTCAACTTGAAAAAAATAATTACCTGCTACACACTAGGGAGAACATTACATTGTTATAGAGACCTCCACATGGATGACTTTTTGAGTGAATTATTGTTAAACAAACTGTTGGAGAGTTGAAAACCCTTGTCCTACATGTAAAAGCAATTAGGAGAGTTAATGGAAATTCTGTTCAGAGTGCTGGAGGGGAATACAATGTGATGGTGCCACCACCGCAATAGAAGTGTCTCTGCAGTAGCCTGGCATGGTGTTATCACTCTTTTTTCATTAAATTAGATTTCTTCTTTAGATATAATCAAATAATCATTGTGTATTGCCTCTAAGCTTCTTAATCATTCAATATTACACGATTTATTTTTTTCCAAGGAAATATTGCCTCCTTAAGATGGAACTATTTTCACAAATGTCAAATCTAACCCAATGCAAATTTGCACACTGCCAATTTTTGTACACTATTTTCCTAAGAACATATCAAAGAACCAAACGAAATATTTTCTGATATATGACAGTGGGTAGATAGATGGGTAGGTGAATAGAAAGACATTGACAGATGGACAGACAGCAGATGTCAAGAATGCTGGCTACATAGATGATAGGCAGTTTCCACTTTCTTCAAGAGAGCATCCTAGACTTAGGAAGTGAACTGAAGATGGAATCACCAGAAAAAAAAAAAAATCATAGATTCTAATTGCACAGTTTCATAATTCCTTCTCCTGCTATACCTAGAGAAATAAAACTCATTAAGTACCATATCGTTGATGTATGCATGAGAAAGAACATACTGCACTGTACTAAATCCTTCAGTTCTGTTAATCTTTTTAATCTGGTTCTTAAATATTTGGCAATTGAATCTCTCTGTTTAAATTTATGAACTTAATCTCCTATGGCTAATGTCTCCAGTAGGAACTTTAAAACTGAAAACAGTATCTATATTTCCTTAAACATTGATCTTTGAAGTAGTTGGGTATAAATCTGATTCCCCTGTGAATTTGCAGTCATCCATTCTAAGGACTTACAATATCTCAAAAGCGTACTTCTTCTTTTGTGAACATCATTATAGGATTCTCTAAGACCTTACCTTTGAACTCACAAGATATTGTGTTCCATGTGTATTGCACAAATGACTCTCAGACTTGTAGTCAGAGTTAGTAAAGTCTGTCCCTTGAGCTTTGGCATATGTGGATGTAGTTGTATAGTGTTCATAACATCATTCAGACTCTGTCTAGATTTTCTGTGGTGGAAGCATTAGAAAATAATTCTGACCTTGAGTCCAACCAATCAGCCACAACTAATTTACATGACAGTGTAATTATAGGCATCCATGAGGATTAGTTGTTCCAATTACAACACCGTGTAGATATGCCAAGTCTGACTAGTTTGATTAAAAGATACAGAGAAAAATACTGGAAAAGTTCTGCCTCCAAACAGAGAGACTGCTTCCCTCACTTAACCACCACTTAGCTTTTTGCTTTGTATTGAATGCTTACACCTAATTTTTAATTTTGTCATAAATTTAGAATCTAAACTACTAAAACCAAGTGACATTGGAGGTAACACTTCTCTTGATCTGCAAGGCCCGTCACTGTGTCATTGGAGACCTTAAATAAATCTAATTCACCGTGTTCTCTAAAAAGTCATGCAGATTTTAATCAGGGGCTCTCCTGTCTTCAAGATATTGGTAAGTGGATTTTTACAATCTATTGCTTTCATTTTTTTTCTTATTTTAATGGTAAAAATAAATAAATAAATCAAGGTTTTGTAACTTGTATTTGAACAGCATCATGGAATTTGTTTGGTGAAACATTGATGACCTGTAAACAAGGGCCTCAGTGTTTGTCCCAGAGTGGAGGGCTGAGGTTTCAGCTTAGAGCATGTGGGGGTGGAGCACTGTCTGGTGGAGAAGGTGATGTTCTTGTTAGCAGCTATGAAAACTGCAGAAGGGTGTGCCTGGGGACCAAGCAGGGTCCTTCCTCAGTGGCTCACAAATAGGCAGGGGCCTGCATCAGAACCTTCATGAACCCTTGGCACCTTGCACAGAGATGGCTTCAGGGCCTTGGCCCACCATACAGGATGAACTCCATCTGAAGTGTCCAGATGCCTGAGCAGAGGGTTCACTTTAAATAACTCCACCTACTCCATGCTATTCAAGGAGAAGTCCCAGTTCATCATTTTATAAAATAAAAAAAATAAATCAAGTCCATAAGTGTCTCTCTATCCATCTCCTTCTTTCTCTCCTCTTTCCTTCCCTCCTTCCTTTCTTCCCTTCCTCCCTCTCTCTGTCTTCCTCTTTCTTTCTGTCTCCTGCAATATAAGATATTTAGTGATGATGAATAATGAATACAGCTAAATCCCATTGTCTGTATAGATCTAACTATAATATATATTAAGGGCTTGTTTTTATTTCTGACTTACTTTAGAAAGGTCCTCATTTGGCCAACAGTCTATAACTTTCATTGTCCCCGCATCATGTGAAACTGAATATTTATTAAGCATTTACTATGTGTTGAATATTTATATACAAGAAGGTTATTAAAGAAGGTTTCCTTGAGGAACTTACAATTTAGATAGGAAGATTGCACAAGTATGCTTGTGACAATTAGCATACAATATGGCCATGTTTAAGAGCGATTAATAAGTCATTTTTAAAACTTTTTATAAATTCCTGTAGGCCACTGTAGAAACACTGTTTTTTAGAAAACCAGTTCTAGCTTTTATCTGATCCCTTTTTATATTATGTTGTTAGATATCAACAGAATCACCTCTCCAGAGGCATCACATGTTGGCTAGAATAAGGGAAAGTGTGGTCTGTATGCCTTATTTATAATTGTGAGGAGGATGAGAAATCCCCTAAATTTACTCTAGGTCCTGCAGCCATGGGTCTGCAGGAGTCATGTCTTCTTTTCTTTGGCTCTTGTAATTGGAGGTTCTATATTTTTTAATGTTTCTAAGAAACTTCCCTTTAAGCTATTCATATAATTTTTCAAGGTGGTTGAGTTCTTACTTTTTAATATGGAGGTTTGAAAACATTAGTATGTATACACATCCCTGAAAAGTTTGTTCAAAATGGTGATTGAAAGGGGCACCTGGGTGGCTCAGCCAGTTAAGCATTTGAATCCTGATTTTGGCTCAAGTCATAATCTCAGGGACCAGGGATTGAACGAACCCTCAGTCAGACTCTGTGCTCAGCAGGAGTCTGCTTGAAGACTTCTCTCCCTCTCCCTACCACTGCTCCCACACCATGTGTACTCTCTCTCTCTCTAATATAAATAAATCTTCAAAATAATTATTGATAGTGTCTCTCCACAAGCATTCATCTGTGACTCAAAGGAGCAGAAATCTGTATTTTAAACAAGTATATATATATTTTTTAATGTAGTTGCTTTTCAGATCAGGTTTTGAGACACACATCTTTAGTAACTTTGAAACTGAATTTTTAATATGATGATGTTTCTAATTAGAGGAGTCATCTTTGGCTGATTGTGTTTGTGTCCATGGCTTTAATATGTCCCACCTACAATCCTATTATCTGTTAGTGTAACTATAGTATTCATAACATCAGAATAGAAACTTAAGTGACACTCATACTAAAAAGGCAAAGGATGCTCTATACCCAATGATCTGAGAGCAATCATCAGGGACAACCCTGTAAAGATGAATTCAATGGCAGGAAGTGAGAGACACAGGAGACCCCAAGACAGAGCCCACTAAATGAGAGAGTAAATGCAGCAATCCTCATAGGTAGGCATAAGCCCCTGTCAATCAAAGACTTTCCTTCAGGGGTGCTTGGGTGGCTCAGTCAGTTAAGCATCTGTCTCTTGATTTCAGCCCAGTGTCTTGAGATTGAACGGACATCAGGCTCTACTCTGGGTGTGGAACCTCCTTAAGATTCTCTCTCGCCCTCTTCCCCTGCCCCACCCCATTACCCAAGCTTATGCACTCTCTCTTTAAAAAAAAAAAAAAAAAAATTTCCTCCTGTGGTATGGAGATTTTTTAGTGTTAATCTCTATCCACCAACTAACTCCTCCTAGACTGTGCTTCAAAGGAACCTTCCCTTTCTTACTTACTGCTGTATCATCCAATGCTTAAATATGCACTTAGGGTATAGTATTTGATTGAAAACAAGTTGAATAAATTAATATTAAAAAGTAAGAAGGGCTTTGAATGCTGACCCAAATGACAGAGTTTTAGTGTTCTAATGGATCTTATCATCACTTACTACAACTATGTATTCAAAAGTTGGATCATCTCTCACCTGTATCTTTTCTTATTAACATTTCTCCAAGGACATGAATCCATTACTTTCTGAAAAAGGCTCTCCCATTTTTGAAATTTCTGACTACTAGATAATTTTTCCTTCTAGTTAGTAGAACTCTGTCTTCTTCTACATTGTATACGTTGACCCTAGTTCTGCCTCATACATCAGCACACACATACAACTGGTGTAGCTCTTTTACAGTATCTGTTCAGAGATTTTGGAAGCTGGCTTTTAAGTTCTATCATCCTATGACCTCAAAATTGAGCCTCTCCAATTACTTTAACCATTTTTAAAAAATAAAATACAGCTAGCATTTTGAAATCATCCTTGTGCTTTGCCTCTTGAACTGCTTGTCTGCAAATATTTATCTAAAATTAAGGTGGCCAGAATTTGAATCAGTGATGCAGGTAAGGTCTGAGTAATACAATGGGACTCTCACCATTCCAGACATCCTACTTATGTTAATGTTTTACAACTGTACTAGGTTTATTTGTTTAGTTTTTTCCTATCCAAGTAATATTGTACACTCACACTGCGCTAATTGTTAATTAAAAGCTATTTGTTTCCTTTTATATATTTGTTTCTTAGGACTTATGAGTGAATATAATAATATATATGAAAATATTTGCCTATAAGAGCTATCAAAAAATTTTTAAGGAAAACAATGTTTTAAAATATTACCTAAAGGCTATTCAGCTCATCCATTTCTTCAGATATATACCAATTAATATCAATGAGTCCCACTACTTGGAAGGCCATATATAGATTTATAATTTTTAAATTGAACTCTGTGCAGACATCTGTCCTGAATGGCTGTTATACACATGTAACTGATAGGGTTTTGGAATATACATGAAGTTCAGTGGCGTGAAGTCTAGAACCCACAACCAAGAAAGAATTCTTGAGATGTCTTTGGTGCAAAATGGTGGTTTATTAAGGTACAGGGATAGGACCTGTGGGCAGAAAGAGCTGCTGCCCTGGGGGTATAAAGGGTGACTGATCATATACTATGGGATTAAGGGAGGTAAGGGAAAGGGAGGTTTAAAAAGAATTTTTGAATGTTAAAGAAGACTCACAGGATACAGAGGACTTTTCATTATTAAGTTAATGTTGTTTTCCCTCTAGCAAAGCATTAACATGAAAATAGTTGTGAAATTCCTGGGAACATTACATTCCACCTGCTTCAAGTATCTATCAATGAGCTGCAGATTATAAGGACATTTAATTGTATCTACATTTCCTTCTGGAAGCAAGGTTACTGATAGAAGTGCTTTGCTCTTATAGATTGCTAAGACATTTGTAAACTGAGGGAGACTCATGCCTTGCAGGATTGTGATTTCCATAAGTTAACTATTTGTTTTTCCTTTCCTTAGCTTTAAGACAGCCAGGCATGCGTGAGAAATGTCACATATATCCCATCTGAGAGGGGGGAGGGGTTGTGGGGTGTCAGCTTTTGTTTTGTCCTACGTTTGCCCTCTGTTCCTTCATCATAACTGCCTATTTCATATTCTTACTTAGAAAAAAAGGTAAGATCTTAAATTTAGATGGTCCAGAACTGTACCTTTAATTATTCCACCCACTAACTTTACCCCAGCCTTATATACATCTCAGTATATTCCAGTATATACTAATGTGACAATGCCAGGACTTAGACTCATCATTGTTTTCTCCATTTACTTTCTTACTTATGTCCAAATTTTCAGCAAGTTCTCATGTTTCTACAATCAAAATTTACTTTAGTATTCACTTTTACTCAACTTCTTACATGTCTTCCTAGTGCCAGTTGCCTTAAGTTTTGCCTACACTATGGCAATAGCTACCTACCTAGTCTTTTGAAGAAGCCAAAGGTATCTCTTAAGAATGTGGCCTCATGGGGCACCTGGGTGGCTCATGGGTCTGGGATGATGGAGCCATGCATCAGGCTCTCTGCTCAGTGGGAAGCCTACTTCCTCCTCTCTCTCTGCCTGCCTCTCTGCCTACTTGTGATCTCTCTCTGTGTCAAATAAATAAATAAGTAAATATCTTAAAAAAAAAAAAAAAATGTGGCCACATGCTATTCATCTGCTTAAAAAGCCATCAATAGCTTTCTGTAACTGACAAAAGGCCTTCATCATCTGATCCAACTTCATCTATCACCACTATCTACCTGGGTCACTAAGCCCTAGCTATACTGACTTGCTGAGACTTCTAGAAAAATTAATTTTGTTTTCTTAATGAGTCTACATGAAAAGTACTTTTCCAAGCTCTATGAATGCATGACCTTTTAATTGTAATGTTACTGGGTTTCCATCCTTTTCCTGTTATATCTTTATAGCACAGTGTAAAGGTTTCTTTATAAAAATTTTCCTATTTAATGTCATTTTATTTATTTTTAAATTATCTGTATTCCCACAAGAAAAGTAAGTTTCATGAAGGCAGGCTCCATTAAATTCCTAGAAACTAGGCCAGTAGCTAGTATATAATAAGACCTCAATAAATTTTACTAGAATAAATAAATGAATGAATAAATAAATAATTTATTTAAATAATGAATAAATAAATAAATAAAATAGATAAACCTGCTCATTGACCATTTTCAAAAAAGGTATTTTCTTATTAATTGTATATACTTAATATTACATAAATACTAAATTTGGTGAAGATAAACAATATTTGTACAGACTTATTAATTGTCTCAATTTTATTATGTTGCTTTTATTTTGTATATAAGGGAAAAAATTCATTTGGCCTGAAAAATTCTAGAATAAGTTCCTGCTTTAAACTTTACATGGAGAAAATTTAAAAGCATACACCTAGTATCACACTTAGGGATAAATTCTATAAAATGGATAACATTAATGAAATTTAAGAAAGTAAGAGGTCAATGTTACTGAACACCTCAGGAAAAGTTTATAGTTATAAAAAAAGATTAAATAAATTTTGGAAGAAAACTAGGTAGTTGGAACAGCACAGGCAAGATAGGTTAAGGAAGCTCTAAAAAATACTTATGGTAAGCAATATATTTTCAATGGGAAATTGACTTCCATTAAATAATAAATATTTCCATTAAATAAAAATATTGTATATCATGTAAAATACAGTTTTGGTTTATATCTAGCATGATTTATAGGTTTTCTTTATCTTTATAATTATGTATAGAAGATGGTATTATTCAGAGTTTTTTACTTGGTGAAAATTAACTTTAGTTTGGAGTGTTTATGCTTATGAGAAATATTTTTACATATAATAAATGAATTAAGTTAGGCTTAATTCAGATCTCATAGTTTTCTTCAGTAAAGCCTTTAATACAAGACAAAAATGAAAAAAAAAACATGGATGGCAAAGACATTTTTAAAAGATAAGAACAGACTTAGAAGATGAAATCATAAAATTACACGAAGCACCAGAGTAAGTGATATAAGTGGAAAGAGAAGAAAAATATTGTTCATTTATTCTTGTTATTATTTTTTTACCTTTTAAATAAAATTAGAAAAATATGGATGACATTTGTAGTTATATATGAAATAATATAAGGAAATAGTTTCACTATTTGAAATAGTACCTAACTATAAACCAACAATTCAAAGAGAACATTTGAAGACATGACACTTTTTAACTGAAGTTTTAAAATGAAACTAAAACACTGATATATTGTATTGAGCTATTTTTACAAAATGATTTACCATGTGACATCATAGGACAACTGTATAACTATAGTTCCCAAAATTTTCATTGATCATTCGACAAACCCACTAAACATTATTTAATATTATATTACATCCACATCATGCCTCTACCAAAAACTTGTTTTTAAGGAGGAAGCAAATGTTTCTTAAAGTTCACTAATGAGCAATTGTAGAAGATGAATTCGGATTGTGTATGAATTAGACTCCAAACTAAGGTCTGTAAGAAATATTCTACTTTTAATACTTTCCTTTAACTAAATTATAACCCATTTTATGTTTATTGTTGGATTCCATTTATGTCCTGTCCACAACCTAAGAGACTATGGAAAAGTAGAAAATGGGTCTACAGTCTTCACTGGAAAAGCAGTATATTGGCCTCTAGTACATTGTTTTGAACCCTGCCATCTTCAGAATTCAAGCTCACAGTGGTCCCTTGAATTGTACTGTCTTTTCGTATCTCTTCCAAGGATGGTAATTTTGTTTTCTGCCACCTTCCTAAATTGTTCCATGGGACATGATATAGTTCCTAATAAGTATAAGATGAATTGGCAACATAGTCAACCTCTTCACAGGACCTCAGAATCACTTCTCTATCTTTTTTTTTTTTTAACTGTACCCTTCTTTCACTCTTTTTCTGAAAGCTTTTATCATTATGTTTTTGGTTAGTCCAAGTTTTATAAAACAAAAAGCCAAAAGGAAGATTTCTGTACACAAATTCTCATTTTAGCCTTGCCTTTTTTTTTTTTTTTTTAAAGATTTTATTTATTTATTTGACAGAGAGAAATCACAAGTAGATGGAGAGGCAGGCAGAGAGAGAGAGAGGGAAGCAGGCTCCCTGCTGAGCAGAGAGCCTGATGCGGGACTCGATCCCAGGACCCTGAGATCACGACCTGAGCCGAAGGCAGCGGCTTAACCCACTGAGCCACCCAGGCGCCCCAGCATTTTAGCCTTGCCTTAAGGAAAATTTTCCTCAAAAAGTCCTGGCCACCTTCTTCAAAATGGAATAAGGACAAAAAATAAAGAGAAAAAAAAGATATATAAAGTAATATCCTAATAATTATTCTACCTCAAAGTTTTAATGAGAAATAAACATATCCAAGGAGAGATTGTAGAAAAGAAAACATATAATAAGAAGCTAGAAAAGAGAGAGCAATATTTCAGAACAAAAAGACAATCCTGTGCCAAAATCTCAAAATGTTCTCTGTATTCTTGACATGTAGTGGAGGTGTTTAAATGTTTAGGATGGATGGATGGTTTGGAAAGACTAAAATAGGTACTCAAATAAGATAGTTGAGAAACCTATGTATATCATGTATGAGCACGCACACTCACACCACACACAATATATGTGCATCCCATTAGATGTTCTCTAAATATATTCTTCTTCTACCCACTTAAGCCTCCATGTTGCATCACCACTTCCTCATATCAGGGAGATCATATGATAGTTGTCTTTCTCTGCTTGACTTATTTCGCTAAGCATGATACGCTCTAGTTCCATCCATGTTGTTGCAAATGGCAAGATTTCATTTCTTTTGATGGCTGCATAGTATTCCATTGTGTATATATACCACATCTTCTTGATCCATTCATCTGTTGATGGACATCTAGGTTCTTTCCATAGTTTGGCTATTGTGGACATTGCTGCTATAAACATTCAGGTGCATGTGCCCCTTTGGATCACTACATTTGTATCTTTAGGGTAAATACCCAATAGTGCAATTGCTGGGTCATAGGGCAGTTCTATTTTCAACATTTTGAGGAACCTCCATGCTAAATATTTAGATAAGACAAGGAATCCTTATATTCTAAACAGTTTATATAAAGTGCTGTGTTCTGTTGTAGGCTGTAGATCTGGCTGTTCTAATAAAAACTGGAAAAACTCATCCTAAGCTAATTTTCATACACTCATATTTTCACTTAAGCAATATTCCATTCTAATTTGACTGTCTTAAAAATTCTGTAAGAGGAGTCCAGAAATCTTTCCTAATCAAGAACTTGTAGAGGAATAGTATGTCGTTCCATTTGCCCTTATTAAGATTACATTATATTGCCTAATTTTCTCTGATTTGATAAAGTCCATCATCTAATTTTGTCAAAGTTTTACTCTTATAATTACTATGATTAGAAGATTTGTGGAGGTTAGTAATTCTTGAGCACAGAATTTAAAATGTAGGAAATGAGCTTGACCAGGTCAAGGGATTTACAAGCCAGGAACTATTATTACTTTATAATGAGCAATGAGGCAGTATGGTTTTATAGATAGAATGTTAAATACGAAAGGAGTTAAAAGTCATATTTCTGACTGTTATTTTAAATATCATAATCATTTACTCAGTTGATAATTTAATAGTCATTGTCTTTATTTGAATGGGAATAATTCTTTAAACTCTTTGGGACTCGAATTTTGACACAAACACATATAAATAATAACTGTTACCTCAGTGTTACATAATATATATGTATCAATGAATGTCAAAAGTCTACCCCCAAGGAATCTCTCTTCTTTAACTCCTTCCCTTGGATGTGGGTTTATTAAAACTATCTCAAGAGGAATGTCCTAGAAAACAGAGGTCCTTTTACTGGGTTAGGAACATTTGATTTTTCCGATGTAACTTGCTTTCTCTGAGAGATAAATGAGAAGAAGAGTATGTTCTAACTGTTCAATGACTGGTACCTTAGTGTGGGTGCCTCCCCTGAGGTCTCGGAGTCTTCTAAGAGATCACTGTCAGAACCTCAAAGCTATAATCACTGCTGCAGTGTGAGTGGTGGTGTGAGGCTGTGAATTAAATGAGGAAAATGAAGCCAAAGAATCTAGGTCTTTCAGGTGTCCCAGTCACATCTGGCAGCTTCATATAGGTAAGCTTCACCTCTCAGGGATGTAGGAAGATAAGGTTAAGGGAAATCTCTGGGTGACAATATTTCTTTTCCATTTTTTTCCTGGGATGTGTGAACTCACCTTTTCCCTCAGCAGAGTCCTTATTAATAGTTAAATTTAACTAAAAGTTCATTTATGAGTTTCTACTTTCCTTGATTTTCCTTTTGCAGTTTGAGGAATCACCACCACTGTGAGTGTGAGGTCCCACTCTATAAGATTTTCTGCCAGAATCCTCCAAATCTCCCAACATTCTAGGTTGAGGCATAGTAGTTTTAGGTTTGCTCTGGCAGTCCCTTGCCACTTACCCTGCCTAATAGACAATCAGGTCAAAAAAACTAGGGCATTTATTAATTTGCTTTTCCTTACCCTTAAAAAGAGATAATTAATTATACCCACTCTTATTTATAATATGTAAAACTGTCAACTTTTAAAGACAATAATATAAAATCATTGGTGCCAGGAAAAAAAAAAAAAATAGAAAGGCAGATAAATGTCAGAGGAGTTACAGGACAGAAGCACACCTAGAATATGAATACATTACATGCAATCCAACAATTATCACAACATAAGTAAATTACTTAAGTGGCAATAGGGAAATTCATTATTCAAATAGAGAAAATAATTAACTGGGGTTTTCACCACACATCAAAAAACAAAACACATGCTAGTTAAATTTTTTTTTTAAAGATCTTATTTATATGAGAAAGAGAGATAGCGAGAGCACAAGCAGTGAGGAGGGGAAGAGGGAGAAGCAGACTCCTCTCTGAGCAAGAAGCTTAATGCTGGACTTTATCCCAGGACCCTGGGATCATGACCTGAGCTGAAGGCAGATGTGTAACTGACTGAGTCACCCATGTGCCCCCAGGCCATTATTTAAAAGAGAAGTTTATACCTCAAATTATGAAGGTTTATGAATGGGCATAACATTTATTTGTTAGATAAGGAAAATTTTCCAATAAATTTCTGAAGGTGAAATCAACAGCTTTACTTACTGACAAACTTAGTTTCTGCATGTCTAACAACATCAACAACAAAAACTGGTCAGCGTGTTAGGGATATATATTATCCCTGGGTTGGGTGCAAAAAATACCTACTTTGAACTCTGATCATCTTAATGGACTTTACTGGGTTTTGTCATCATCTGAATCATCTCCTGATGTTTTAAAAAGATCACATTCTATTGATACCTGCAACAGAAGCTAAATACTTGATTTTCCCCCATTTCCCCACCAGCTGCTACACAATACTGCACTCAAGCCGTCGCCTATCATTCACATCCATCTGGGACATTGATTCAGTTGATGACTTAGCAAAGCAGAGAAGAAAGTCACTCAGTGGATAATAGAAGAACCTAATTTCCATGCACATCCATTTCCATCACTAAGATGATTTGACTGAACTGGGATTACTCAGTCACTAGTACCACATATGACCAGACTTATTTTTCACATGGACAACTTTTCTTTGGACTTCTTATGCTCTTAGATAATAACCACATTTTTCTTATTCAGCAGCTCCTCATCATCTGGCCCTCTTCCTCCTCTAAGAATCGATTTTATTTTATAAGCTTCAGGATGCTCCTTCTGCTTTTGTTTAGTTCCTTTTATTTATGTGCCTGGACTAAACATATAATACATCCTACCTGCCAATCGTCCTTTAATGATTTTTGGCAGAATCAAACAGAAACCAAATGGCAAATAAGTGTGAGAAATGTAGTTCTTAGAGTCATAGCACCAGGATCACCGAGTATAGAGGATAAAGTTGAAGTTGATTAAACAACGGAAAAATAATCACAATGCCTCATGCCTTTTTTTTTTTTTGATGATTGATTTAGTTCTTAAAATATTCTTACAAAATAAGTGCTAAATAATAATAAAGGTAATAATAATTACGATACTCCATGATACTTTTTTCTTAGGAGTAGCATCTCTGGGTGATGTTATTGGTTGAATTTCTATCTCCAGCCTCTACCTCCCCACCGCCCCACCCCCACCCCCACCCTCGTTGAATTCCCAATCTTCACTGCTTCAAGGTATGACTTTACTTGGAAATTAGCTCATTGCGAGTGAATGAATGGCATCCTCATAAAAAGGGGAAATTTGGATAGAGACATACCCATAGGGGAAAAAAATAGTGAAAATGAAAATAAATACATATAAGCCAAGAAATGTCAAAGTCTGCCTGCATATCACAGGAACTAGGAGAGAACCATGTTTCCTCACATTCACAGCCTTCAGATGGAGGTAACCAGGCTAACATTTTGACTCCTAGCCCTCAGATATGTGAGACAATAAATTTCTGTTGGTTAAGCACCCGCTTTTGTGGTATTTTATTACAGCAGATCTGGCAAGCTAATACAGTTGGGAATCATTGATTTCTCCCCCCACCCTGGCTACTAAGACCAGAAATGTGGGCTGATACAAAGGTAGACACAAGTTAAATGGTGTCCAATATTCAGTAGTTGACAATTTCTGTCACAATTGCTCACACGAATTTGGAACACAAAACAGAGACAGAGAGCCATTATTTGGTGGTTAGACTCCAAATCTGAAAGATGTTAATAAAGAAAGCAAGGAACAGAAATTATAAGCAGGAAGTAATGTATTAGAAGGGAAGCTATAGAATTAGTAGCACAGACAAACTAGGTTAAAGACACACAGAGTTTACATTAACAATCAAAATGACAAGGCAATGAGTTTGTTGGATGAGGCTAAAGCAGAATTTAAGGAGAAATTCTGATTCTTAATGTATTTATTGGAAAAGAAGAAAAAATAAAAATAAATGATCTGAACTTCACTGTCAAGACTGGAAAAAGGAATAGTCAAGTAAACTCAAATAGCTTGAATAACTAAATTAATCAAGTTAAAGCAAAAATAGATTAAATAAATTCATATCTACATGAAAGAAAAATCTATAAAGACAAAAGTTAGTTCTGGAGAAAAATGAAAAAAAAATTAAACTCTGGTAATAAATAGAAAAAATAAAATGAAAATAATCAATAATCAAAATTAGAAACAAAAGAGGGAATATCACTATTGATCTTTCAGCCATTAATAGACTACAATGAGTTATATACCAATACATCTGAAAATGTTGATGAAATGTACATATTCTTTGCACAACACAGCTTTACATAACTGACACAAGAAATAGAAGATATGAATGTTTCTGAATCTGTTAAAGAAATTTAATTAATAAAAAGGATTCTTCCTTTATGGAAAATTCCAGGTCCAGGTAGCTGTGCTGGTGAATTTGTCTAAACATTTAAGATAGAAAGAAGATGAATATTACACAGCTGTTTCAGAAAATAAAAAAAAGAATGCTTACCAATGTATTTCATGAAATCGAAATAACGATATAAAATCTTGACAAAGACATTACAAAAAAAATTATAGAACAATATTCCTCATTAACTCAGACAAAAGTCCTAAACATGATTTTAATAAATAAAAACCAAAAACATAAAAAAAATTAAAATATGGTGCAAAATACAAAATTAATCAGTGCATTTCAGTACATTCATAAGGAGGAAAATAATCTTATCTTCACAATATATGAAAAAAATAATAATTTGGTTAAATTTAACACTCATTCATGGTGAAACTATGAGCAAATGAGGAAGAGAAGGAAGTTTCCTGACTTGAGAAAAGATATCTAAAAAAGTTTCTAAAGAAAATGTTGTAGGTCATTGTGAAAATTTTAATACACCCTGAAATGGAAAACAAGACATTTAGAATAATTAAATAAATAAATAATTGGAAGATACAAATTTTTATTATGTTATTGACTTATATGTAGAAAATCCAGAATAACATGATTATTATAATTTATATGTGAATTTAATGTTATTCTAATGCATGATTAATATACAATAGGTTCTAGCAAAAAATAACTCCAAAGAAAATAATAAAAACAAACCCCTTTTACAAGTTACCAAAAAAGCATTGCATTCTTAGGAGCAAATTTAATGAAAGGTGAGCCCTCTTCATTGAAAACTGTAAAATACTTAAAGGAGAAATTAAATAAAATGAAGGCACATAGCATGTTAATGGATTGGAACACTAAATCTTGTTAAGACATCAATCTTCTCCTAAGTGATCTATAGATTCAAAGCATTGCCTATAAAAATCCTAGCAGATTTTTTTGTTTGTGTGTATTTGTTTTTTGTAGAAATTGAAAGGCTGATTCTGAAATTTCTATAAAAACTCCAAGGAACTAGAATAACCAAAGGCAATATGAAGGAAGAAGAAAGCTAGAAGAATAATGTACTGGCAAACGATAATATTGGCAAGAATAAATGGAACAAAATAGAGAAACCAGAACAAACTTATGCATGTAGTGTGACCTGGCTTCTGGAAATACCACCACGGCAGTTCATCTAAAAAAAAATTTTTTTAAGTGGTCTCTTCAGTAAAAGTGTTAGAACAATTTGATATCCATCTCAAAACATGTCCCTTGTCTCCTCTCTCACTATGGCCAAAAAAATGAAATCGAAATGATTCATAACATCTAAATGTAAAAGCTAAAGTGGCTAAAGCTACTTCTAGAAAGAACTCTAGAACAAAGAGTATTCTTATGACTTTGAGATAGACAAAGATTTCTTAAACAGAAAAAAATATATAGTAAAAGCTTGAAAATTAGGCTTCATTAAAATAAACTAAGAATTTCAATTAGTGAAGGTGATCAAAAGGTACAAATTTCCAGTTATGAAATAAATAAGTCCTAGAAAGATAATGTATAGCATGATGACTACAGTTGATGATAAAGTCTACATATTTAAAAGCTGCTAAGAAAGTACATCTTAAAAGTTCTCCTCATAAGAAAAAAAAATTGTAACAATATGGTGATAGATGTTAATTAGACTTATCATGGTGATCATTTCACAATATATAACATAGCCAATCATGTCCTACACTGAAACTAATATGATGTTATATGTCAATTACATCTCAATTAAAAAAAACAGTAATTTAAATTTAAAAAAAGAAACTTCAATTATCCTGAAAAAAGCAGCCATACCCAGAATATAAAAAGCAGTTCTACAAGTAAGTAAGAAAAACCCATCAGCATGGTAAAGGGATGGCCGAAAACCCAACCAGGACCTTCACAAAACAAGATATTCCAATGACCAATAAATATAAAAAACACGTTCAACATCATTTTTCATCACAGAAATGCAAACTAAAGACACAAAGAGATAGCACTGCAGGATGGTTAAAATTAAATAGAGAATGATGAATGTGGAGCAGTTCAAACTCTCATATGTTGTTGATACAGGAGTACACATTTATACAACCATCCTGGAGAAAACCAGCAATATCGACTAAAACTAAACATATGCTTACCCTTTCACTCAACAGTTCCATACCTGGGCATATTACCAACAAAAACAAGTGTCTGTGTTCATCAAAAGACTTGTATGAGGATGGTTATCACAGACATTACTCATAATAACAGAGACCTGGACACAATCCAAACACCTTGCAATAATAAACAGGAAAAAATAGACCATGTTACAGTCACACAATGGAACAGTAATAAAAGAATAAAATAGAGTTAAACTGAAATAAAAACAACAGGATCGATTTTATATGCATTTTGTTGCATGGTAGGCCCAAACTCAGAAAAGTATATATTACCTAATTCTATTTATATGAACTTAAAACAAGCATATTGACTTAAAATTTGGGGTCTAGGGGCACCTGGGTGACTCAGGTCATGATCTCAGGGTCCCAGGATAGAGCCCCCTATCGGGCTTTCTGCTCAGCATGGAGCCTGCTTCCCTTCCTATCTCTCTGTCTCTCGTGATCAGTCTGTCAAATAAATAAATAAAACCTTTAAAAAAAAAAAAAAAAAAACTTGGAGTCTAAAGTGGTTATTTCTGTGGGTGGGCATTTAGAAGACACACGATAGAGTTTGTGAGGTGCTGGAGAACATTCTATATCTTCATTTGATTAGTAATGGCATGGATATATACATATGTAAAAATTGATCTATACACTTAATTTTTTTAATATCTCAAAAAAAGTAAATGACAGAGCATTAGAGATCAAAAGATTCTCAGCTCTGAGAGGAGCACAAGTAAACCATCTTAGGAGAACTGCACGGAGTCCCACCTATTTCAGTCTCCTGGAGTTCTTGGCTCTTCGTGCCTTCTTACCAATGAAGTCTGAGGCTCTCCTTATCCTCCTTTGACTTACTCTCTTCCAGTTTTTCCCTGTGTGTTGTCAGCAATAACCTGATCACTGAGTGAATCTCTGGGGCAACTAAGCACACTCCGTCCCACCACCAAGCTTCCATCTCCCTATGGACTTCTATAGGTTTGTTCCTCCCACTTGCAAAGTGATTTCTTTTCCTCTTTATTTATCCACAACCTATTAGTTTCTAGAACCCTCTGAAATGTTAGTGCTAACAAAGTACACTGCCAACTCTAACAGTTGTTGCATTGCATCCATACTGCATAATGAATGCTCTATTTGATACTCCGGATATCCCCTTAGTCACTATTTTACCTTTTTCAGATTTCTGCTCAAATATTTTTTGTCCTTCCCTAAAATCTTACTCATAATTGCAAACCTTCAACTTGCCTTCTGCTCTTACACTGCTTCATTTTTATTTCTATTAACTTCACATATATATACATCAAAATAAAGAAAAACACATTAACATTAAAAATAATGACTAGAAAGTAATGGTTACTCAGTAAATATTTATTTAATGAATGAAGGAATATTTAAAAAGGCCTAAATGTGCACAGCACAATGTTGTGATATATTACTTTGTAGTTTTAGTTGCTAGTATTTGTCATCTGTGTATGTGTGGCAGTTAAATAGACTTTAAATTTCTATTAACTCATTTACCGAAGTGCAATTTTTTTCAGTTATTTGAATATTTTCCACCAATCTTTGATATCTGGTAATAGTTTAAGTTATAGTTAAAAATAAACTTATGGATTAAAATCTATTTACTTCACTTTTTTCAGTTCATCAAATGTAGCAGAGACATTGTAAGCACTCAGTAAAAAGCAAATGCCTTGTTTACATTGGAATGTAGGTGATTTGAAGAAACCCAAGACAGTATTTAAATCAATAATACGCTTAAAATAGTAAGGTGAAGGAATCCAGAGAAACCTAATGTTAAGATAATATATGGTTGTATGATCAGAGGTGAGATCTTAACAATATTAAGGATGGTCTAAAAATTCAGATAAATGTGAAGCAATATTCCAAGTAGTGAAAATACAATCAGATAATTATTTTTTCCCATAAGATATTTATTACCCCATATTATTCATTTTTATCCCCCAATTTTGCTGAAAAACATTTCCTTTGCTTCACTAAGTAACTTCTTGATTATATATGTACTGCCCAAAGCCATTTAAATAATGCTATTTATAAGACATAATTAAAATTCTTAATTTTTTCAATAAAAAGCACAATTAAACACTAACAACCTCAAATAATCAGTATAGTTTAAACAACTCAGGATTAGTCTAGTCATACAGAAGCTGGGAACAAATTAGTTGTGAATCAAGAACTGTTTAGTTCCTTAAAGATCTCCAAACCCCTATATAAATGAGAAGTTTGGTGTGAAAAAAAGAAAATGGGTAAAAATCCTCAACATAACCTCCAGTATTTCTATAGCCTTCTTGAAAAAAATGTTGAACTGATATATGCTATTGTAGCAAATATTCTTAGTGGCACTGGTATCTTTAAATTGTGCTGATAGTTTTAATTTAAATTAAACTCATTGTTATCAGTCCCTGCAGATGTGTGAAAAGTTTACTGTCTAAATGGCACCATAAAGTGAAACTGAATAATACAACAATAAAAATGAAAGCAGGTTAATTAAAATGAAACCCATGAACACTTCTTTAGGAGAGACATCTTAATTCATACTGTAAGTCAAATCCTCCCCTTTCTCCCTTTTCCCACATACCCAAATTCTAAAGCTTAGAATTTAAAATAAAATTTTGGAGTAAATTTGAGTAAAGAATTGTATGTCAAACATACCAATGTATGTGGATTTTTAAAAAATTCCCCTTATCTTTTCTTTTCTATTTAAAAAAAAATTTTTTTTTAAATCTTTCCAAACAGTATATTATGAAGGCAAGCAATCAGCCCAGCCAAGATGAAAAGAGGAATTTGCCCAAAAAATAAAAAGAGGAAAACAGCTAAAAATGAAATTCTTTGTGTTATTTAAATTGCAAATGTAGTTATTTTTTATCGATGTCTCCAATACCATTTTGGCAGCTTTGAATAAAGGATGAAAGTAACATCTTTTTCTTGCCACTGTTATCAACAATTTAGACAGGGCAATTAATTTGTCCTAGGTGTGGAGGAATTTTTCCCCGCAAAATTTTGGCAGTTGTTTTCTTTACATTCAGAGTTTTCATTTATTTGATGGTAGGTCTGATAATTTTATAAACAGATGCCTGTGAGGGGAAAAAAGCAAAATTAGGATCAGAAGAATAATAATTTTGGTAGAAAATTAATCAACATGCCATTTTCTACCATTTCTTTCATTTTATACTGAAAAATTTGAGTTCATATTTAGTATTTCAACTTCTTGAAAAGATGATTTACAAATACTGTAATATACTTTGAAGTGACTTCTAAAATAAAGTGTTACTAAATGTTTTCAAGCTATTTGTAATCTAAGCCTCCTTATACTTCCTTTTTGACTATAATAATGAGCCTCTAACTCAGTTTTTCCCCCAAACACAATATGAAGTTAATATTCCCTTCATTATCATTTGAACAAATTAGTATAAACTTGGAGATGAGTTTGGTCATAGCCATTTCTAAATTGCCATTAGGTAAAGAAAGTTGTGTTTATTCATCTTGGCCTCATAAATGATTATTTTCTTTGTTACTTTACCGCCTACCTTCTTGCTAGAACAAGCTACTTCTCGAGGGAAGTCCCTCTGTAATGCCACCAGGAGGCCCTCAGAAAAGTCCTGACAGAAACTGCTTGGGGCCTTGAGCCTGACTAGCAGGATTCAATCTCCAGTGTCTGTGGAGTTATTTTCAAAGAGAGAAAAGACCTTTCTCTCCTTCTCTGTAGAAGATTCTCCTGGCATTAAGAACCTAGGCTAGCCCATGACGTTTATGTCTCTGTATGTTTCTTCCATGGGAGTGCAGCTAGCGGTGGACTGTTCAGATCGAGGCAAGTCCACAAGGGCTGGCAAACCCACACGTGGTACAGCAAATGCTTTCTTTCTGGCCCCGATCCTGGTCCCTGTCCTCTGACTCCAGCCAGTGTCACTTCTGAAATTTTAGATGGTACATCTAAGCAAAAGGAATCTCAATTTAACAGGTTCACTAACAAAATGTCACTTTGGGTGTTTTTGTCTCTGTGCATGTCTCCCATTTTCTGGGTGGTTGAGTGACTGCCCACACCAGGAATCCAGCATTGGTAGGGACTCCAAAGGAAAAGACTTTCAACCATTTTTAGATACCTCCTCAGAAATATGGCATTTGACTTTTGTTGTACTAGCCTATCTAGAGTATTTCTCTAGAGTGTATTTTTACTGCAGTTGTGATATGAGCTCTTATCTGTTGCTCTAACTGTCCCAATAGTTTTATATCAAGGCAGGATACAAGCTACAATATAGTTCTAAGTAAATATTTGCTATACATTTTTAACTGAAGGGGAAACCAGTATTTATTAATTTTTACCAGCCCTAGCCAAAACTCATTTTCTTTGTAAATATATTCAGAGACTCCCGCAGCCAGGCTGGTCCCTTCATCCTCTGTTCTCCTACAACAATCTTAAAAATCAATTCATTTGGTAATTAACTGTATATGCTTGGTGATATTTTTCGTTAATGTGTTAACTGTTATTTTGAACTCGCTATTTTCCTTGTGATTTTTTAAAAAATCTTATCCAAATATATTGTAAGATTTTAGAAGACACAGATTTATTTTTTTTTAATTCTATGCCAGTAATGTTAAGAGTTAAAATGCTTGGAGCTCGGGGTGCCTGGGTGGCTCAGTGGGTTAAAGCCTTTTGCCTTCAGCTCAGGTCATGATCCCAGAATCCTAGGATCAAGCCCTGCATTGGGTTCTCTGCTCTGCAAAGAGCCTGCTTCCACCCCCCCCAACCCCCACCCCACCTCTCTCTCTACCTACTTGTGATCTCTCTCTGTCAAATAAATAAATAAAAATCTTAAAAAATATATATTAAAAAAATGCTTGGAGCTCTTTGTACATACCAGCTATCTTTCCATATATTGTTTTATATATATCAGCACATGGGGTCCTTACTACAAACCTGTGAGATTAAGACCATTATCATCACCTTTTCAACAGATGTAAGGTAGTGTAAGGTAGGTAACAGCAAGTAAGTGGATGAGTTGCACTTGTCCTAGCCCCCATTATTTGGTCCAAAAACCAAGAAATACCTTTATACACAGAAAATATTGAATTGGAACCCACTGTGAGTACAATGAGGCCTGCAAAAGCCCAAATATGATGCTATTTATGAGTTTGCAGTCCAAAGAGTTCACATCTCTGCCTTTACATGGAAGAGAAAACCAAGACTCTATCAAAAAAAAAAAAAACAAAAAAAAATAAGATGGGATTGGGAGGGAGACAAACCATAAGTGACTCTTAATCTCACAAAACAAACTGAGGGTTGCTGGAGGGAGGGGGGTTGGGAGAAGGGGGTGGGATTATGGACATTGGGGAGGGTATGTGCTTTGGTGAGTGCTGTGAAGTGTGTAAACCTGGTGATTCACAGACCTGTACCCCTGGGGATAAAAATATATGTTTATAAAAAATAAAAAATTTAAAAAAAACAAAAAACAATAATACAGAACATGAGAGCTAGATGAAATACACATTTTCTAGTCTTTAACCTCTTTTCATTGTCCCAGGCACAGAGCCATGGGTTGAGGAGGCAGGACTTTGGTCCAGAGCCTTTTCAATTTAGTCTAAGTTGAATTCCTGGGAAATATTTTTATTGGGTTACTACCAAGACAGGCCGTTAGTAAATGAATTTATAAAAGAAAGTTTCCCTCACAAAGGCCTTAGCAGCAAGGCTTTAACAAGATTTGCTGAGTACTCCATGAGTAATAGATTTAAGAAGGTCAACAAAACAGACATTTTTATTGTATACTATATGGTACTTTATTACATCAATACTTTGGCTTCCATGTGGTAACCTTTCAAAAACTTTTTAGAGCAATTTCTTAAAACCACTTATTGAATTTAGCTATAACAGAATCTCACAGAGCTCCACATCATTTTTTTTTTCTTCATGATGAAATTTAAGATATTCTCCAATTAGCCTTTTTAAAAGCATAACTCAAAGACAAAGTAAAGAGTTCTTGACATTTCAATATGGCTTGTTCTTCATTTTCCAGTCATTTATCAAAAATGCTTTCAACATTAATTATATTCTCTGTATTTATAGAATATATATATATATATATATATATATATGACTTTGTAATCACATGTACAGATGAGTTTAAAAGTAAGCTGAGTGTTTTCAGGAATTTTTTGGCATATTTTAAAATATGCCTCTAATTGATCATTAATTTGTCCAATCATTCAGCTGGCAAATATTCATTAAAAGAACATGTTATATACAATAATCATTGTACCAGGATCTAAAGATATTTTGCTGAGCAAAACACATACTGTGCTCCAAGTCTAGTGAAGAAGCCAAACACTAATGAAGAAATTACATCAATATATAAATTCTAATTGTATGAGTTCTGTGAATCAAAATACAATAGTAACTCTCAAAACTTACAGGAGATGTGTAGTATCTCCAATATAGGTAAAGTAGCATTACCAACAGGGATTTTTTTTTTTTTTTTTCCCAGCATCTCTGTTGAATAGTGAACTCTCAGTCTTCGCTAGGGAAACTGGAGCCAATGAAATATCAAACCTGTGGAACCACACCATATAAAGAGATACGTCTTTAACTCTGATGAATAAGATTTTAAAAATGGCTACTGTTGACAAAAGCATATTAGTGCATTGTTACTTTATAGGGGAAATAAGGCCTCAAGGGTCATTTAAGAAATGTATTAATGTCTCTGTAGGTGAAATGTTCCCAGGTGAAAAAACTGGCTGCAAATACAGATACAATTTACTTGAAAAAGATGTCTCTTCTAAGTTGATCAAAGTTAAGTCAAACATAGATAAAAGTCACTGTTAGGATCATGTTCCCTAGCAACATAGGGCTCCAGATTTCTCTTCCAGAATGCATTCCTCAGCTGTCTCAAACTGGCTTCTGATCATTGTTTCTGTTGATATCGTTGACATTCTGTTTTATCTTTACTTTGTGTTAAAAAATGTTACCTGAATTTCTTTTAAGCTATTTAACTTCCTACTTATCAGTTTAAGACTTTGTTTGAGGGCAGCTGGCAGTTTCAGTAAAACATAGTATAGTCTGACTCATTTGTTCCCATTTACCCATCTGAAATGAAATCATCAATCTAGCAAAATATACATATTTAAATATATACCACCACTTGCATAAAATTAAGAGAGTAGTTTATTACCTGAGAATAAGATGATAAAAACAAAACAAAACAAAAAACAATCAAAAAGTCCCACAATTACATTTTAATTTTTTTAAATTTTTTAAAAGATTTTATTTATTTGCAAGAGAAAGAGCACAAGTGGGGGAGGGCAGAGGGAGAAAGAAACTCCCTGCAGAACAGAGAGCCTCCACAGGACTCAACCCCAGGACACTGAGATCAGGACCTGAGCCAAAGGCAGAAGCTTAACTGACTGAGCCACCCATGTGCCCCTCCCCCCAATAAGTTTTAAATAACTGCCCTAATCTCCTTATCTCCTTCAACCATACTAAACTCTCTTTGAGGAAATAGAAGCTGCCTTGCATTCCTGGGTTCTGTTGTTTTAACTTATTCTTTAACTACATGTCCTACTAATTCACCCATCCCCCAGCCCTTCATATTTTGAAGCTAAGATACATCTTTATTTTATTTTATAATCCTCCCATAGTACATCTCCCCAACTGCTTTTATAAAATTACAGAACTGCCCCCCCCCGTTAAAATCATGGTTGGAAACCACCGTCTTAGTAGACAATTATTACTCTCATTAGAAAAAATACATTAGATACATGAGATATCTTATATGCTGATCTAATGAGAATTTAGAAATATCCCACTAATGAAGCATTATAACGATGGACATAAAATGAATTAATTTATTGCCATTTTAGATGTTTACACAGATAAATTAATTTAAGGGAGCTAATAACATTTATGACTTACCCTAGAGTCAAGCATGAATACCGATTCATTATTTTTTTACATCTTTAAAATATGTATTCCTTCAAAATACTTTAACTGAATTCATTTATATAGATGAAGTATAAAAATGCATTTGAATTCTGTTAATTCCCAACATAAACTTGACTAATATTTTAAAATCCAGATGGCAAAAATATTTTAGAACAAAATTTTATAATACTATTGTAATACATTTAAATTTATACAATGCTAAATTATGTTTATGGAAAGAATACAAAAATCAAATGCAATTTGAAACTTTTTTCTAGTGATTTATAATAAAATGACTTGAATGGGTGTTAAACAAATGTATAAAATAGTATCTAGAATTTGAGAAATACAACAGTTAAATGTCCAAATCAAAACTGATCAGAAATATAATTTACATCCTTGAGTTTACAAACCTAAATAAAAGGTTAATTCTAATATTTAGTTTTTATTCTCAGAAGATTTATACAAACTAGAATGATACCAGTCAATAACCAGATTAATCTCATCCCATTGCGTTAGTACCATGTTGTTCCCAAGCAGAAGTGATGTTAAAAAGCCAGATAATATGAAGTCAGGTATTCAAAGACAAACAATTGTGGAGCTATTCAAATTGTAGGAAATGTGCAACATCGATTTGAATTAACAAGTTGAAGTGAGTGTCTTTTTTTCAAATGTCCGTTAATGTTAATGAGCAAAGAGGCAGAGAACTGGAGTTCCACTAATCAGAGTTGTCAATGGTGGGTCAAAAGAACTAAGTGATGGAGACAAATTTTATGCACTTAGTAATAAGTAGGAGATTATTATGTATGATTTTATCTTAATTGGTTTTGAAAATTAATTGGGTGGTAACAAAAGCTGGCATAAAGCTTTTCATTTGAATAGAACAATTAAAAACCCCAAAAGGCTTGGAGTTGATGATAACCATTCTACTGGATTAACTCCCAGCTATAAAATCAGAGGAGATTTATTATTTATCTGAAAATTGAGTTAATGTTAATGACTAATGTATATTACTTAGCTGGGAACATTTCTACTTTTCAAGCATGCATCTTTGGTCAAGGTCAAGTCTGTATAAAATTGATATAATAGTGACTTCCATGACTGCATTTTTCCCTCATTCAAAATGAAAAATATATATAATGAAAGTAACAGGACATAGTATTTATTACCCTACACTCGAATAACTGAGTTCTTTTTTTTTTTTTTTTTTTGTTCATCTATAATATCTGCCTGCTAAAAGTAATATTGGGCTTAAATTAGAAATAAGAACAATCTTCTATACTTACCTGTCTTGGTAAGCTTGCAATTATATATCTGAGCCTTTCCTAAGTTTAATTTCTGAAAATTTCATGTTATCTTTAAATGTAGTCATTAAAACAAAAATTTTGGGGCACCTGGGTGGCTCAGTTGGTTAAGCATCTGTTTGCCTTCAGCTCAGTTCATGATTCCGGGATCTGGGGATCAATCCTGGTGGCAGCTCCCTGCTAAGCAGGGAGTGTACTCCTCCTCTCCGTCTACCCCTCTCCCTGCCGCCTTCCCCTGCTCCTGCTCTCTCCATCTCCCTCTTAAATAAATAAAATGTTTTAAAAAACAGAAATATGAATTCTGGCTTTGATATTTGTTATAGATAATATATTTTGGGATGAGCCATTGTGTGTCAGCAAATGAAGGATAGAGTTTACTTTTAATCATGTTAACATTAACATTGATCATTTACCTCTAGAATCCTAAGCATTAAAAAAATATACAACTATAGAATAATATTTAGTACAAGTGAAATACATACATATATTGACAGTACTGATACAGTGATAAATATTTATAAAGTTATGCTGAACTGGCTAATATTTAACAGGAACCATTAACTCTTGTCCTAGCTTTTATCAACTAATTTCTTATCAGATATTACAAACTTACTTTGCCCACATTTTACCTTCCTAGTGTTGAAAAAAGAGTGGCCATGTTTCTGTATGTCACCAGATTTTTAAGCAGATAATTTAGAACAAAAGCTAAATGCTTTGGGTATTTACACAAATAAAATAAAAGGATTAGTCTACATTCTGTTTTTTTTTTAATATGCCATGTAGATTGTTTCCTATAAAGATACAGAATTTAAAAAAACAAGATATCTGAAAATTAAAAATATTTGCTTTAAATTAAGTGTAGATCTCCTTTAAAACATATTCGTAAAAAATTGTTTATGTAAAATTAACATTTCTCTGTTATATTTGTAATTAACTACCCAGGAGAGTGAATTTTATTTTATTCTCACACTAACAAAACATCAGGACTCAGTGGAAATTTAGAGCAAAACTAGGCAGATAGAAATAAAGCAAGAGAGTGAATGAAGAGAATGAAACAGCAGAGTATATTATCTCAACAAGAAATGCTGTATTTTGTCTTTTGAAACCTGTTCCAAATCAGTAAGCTTTTTATATTATATAACCCAGGAGTGTTTGTTTTCACATTTTCATAGTCGTTCAGCAGTACTTGACAAGCTTTTTGTGGCTAAGGAAATTTAAAACTACTTTGAAATTCTCTGAGCAACTCCAGATACCATCAAAATATATTGCCATAGTATGAAGAAATGTTGAAGAATTATGCCTTTAAAATTGTGCCAAGAAACCTAGCCAGCATCTTTCTCTCTTTCATTACCAAGCAGAATTCTACCCTGCCTGCCTTTGGGCTAGGCAATTCCATAGATATTTCTCATACAACTGCTTACTGCAAAAGTTTGAGACCAGAAAAGACTTACTTTCCTCACTCTGGGGAAGTAACATAGCGTAAAAAGCAAAAATAGTATGCAAAAGCAGGAGAACTATTTCTGCCATTAACCAAGAAGAGAGGGAAACTCTCCAGCATTTGGTCTTCACATCAAGAAAATAATAGAAGTGCATTGTGGGATCTCTAGTGCCGCATTCAGTTCTCAAAATATGAATCTGCTACCTTCCCAGTCAGTTAAATGTCCAAGTCTTATTATAAGGAGTGTGACAAAAATCTCAAGGCCTTCCTGTAAGCTGCATAGGCTGTTAAAAGGAACAAGTTGTAGGGTGACTGTGGCTGGTAAGGAAGGAAAGAAAAGGAAGAAAAGGAAAACATATCAGCTGCTTCTTGACATCTTGTCTTGTCCTCAAATAAAGCACTGTCCTTTACAGATCTGATCCTTTCTCCGTGTTCCTCCTGCCAATGGTTGACACCACCATATAGAAACTTTGAAAGCTAAAAATATCTTTCATTTTCTTTCTTTTTTTTTTTTTTTTAAAGTAGGCTTCATGCCCAGCATGGGGCCCAACATGGGCTTGAACGCAGGACCCTGAGATCAAGACCTGAGCTGAGATCAAGAGTCAGATGCTTAAACAACTGGGCCACCCCCCAAAAAACTCACTTTCAATTCCCAAATTGAATCCATCACCAAATCCTGTTATTTTAGTTGCTAAAATCATGCAACTGTGTTCACATCTCTCATCTTCATGAATTTTTATTAGGTTTTGTGAAGTTGCCTGCTTAAATGCAATTTGCTCTTCTCCAAGCAAACTAGTCTCCATTCTACAACCATCAAGTTCTTTTCAAAATGTGCCTTCTGGTCATATCATTCCACACGTCAATGTTGAAGAAAATTCCTCTGTGACTTCTCATTGCTCTTAGGATAAAGCTGAATCTAACAAAATTCTATCCAGTAGAACTTTCTGCAATAATGGAAATGTTCTCTGAATTTTCCAGTCTCGCAACCAGTAACCACAAATGGCAACTGAGCATATGAAATCTGGCTAGTTCAACTGAGGAACTAAATTCTTAATTTTATTTAATTCTTTTAAATCCAAATCTAAATAGTCACATCATCTGGTGGCATCCACTTTGAGCACTGTGACTCAAAAATATGTCCGCTGCATCATGTGGTCTCTACCACTTCTCAAGCCATTTCCTATACCAAATCCTCTCTCCTCTTGATGTCTCTGACTCACTCCTTCTTTAAGTTTTGTAAATTCATTTTGTTCCCTGCTGCCTCAGGGAAACTTTGCACACATTATGACCCCTTATGAGACACTTCTTTCTGTTCTTTTTCTCCTAGTTAACACTAATCATACTTCAGATGATCCAAGAATGAAAATAATTTCCTTAGGGAATAAAGAAGCACTTTTCTTCATTGTCCTCGCTATAGTGGCACACTTAAACATTTAGGTATGTGGTTATTTGATAAAATTGGACTGCAAGATAAGGGCATGGGCCATTGCTGCCTAGAACTGCCTTACTCCAGTTCTTAGCATACAGTAGCATACAGTAAGTATTTCATAAATATTAATAACATGAAGAAATGACTCTTAATTATTCTGTGGCCTAATTGCTTCAATTTGATTTGAAATTTTCTGGTAATGTCTCTGGCAAATCTTTGTGTAAATACTAAGCATACAAAGTAGCAACCACAGGAAACTTATCCAATTGCCAACCTTTTCTCAGACCAACAAGGGAATGGAACTTGAGAGCTTCCTTGGTATTTATGGATTTGGAAATCATCCACTAACATCTGAGGAAAAAGCTCAAACAGACAGTGATTACTGGTATCCAATTTCCCATAACAGCCTAAAACACATTCAGGCTCACAAGTTAGTGAAAAAAAAAAAAAAAAAAAAAAACTTTCATAACTTTCACCAACAACCTGAGCTGCACAAATCCCTATGCTCTTGATATCTTCATTTAATCCCTTTTGAAGTCATTTTTTCTTGTAACTAGCATTTTAATCTCCTTGTGTGCTTCTGGTTGTCCCCATTTCACACTTGTTATCAGCATACTCTTCTGTCACTTAATGCCTTCAAAGAGCCTAGCATAGTTTTACTGTAACTCAGATTTTTAAGCTTCTTTTCAAGGATCTTCAACTTTTAATCTTTTTCTTCATACCGACAGGCTCAATCCTAATTCCATGAAGACATCTTGCATTTTTGAGGGGACAGGTTTATAGGGCAGTCTGTGCATTCTTCCAGTTTGTCCCCTACCTTGAAGACAAAGAAGTTGTCTCTCTGATCCTCTAAAGGGCATGTAATACGGACTAGTATACTCTGAATCTACATGAGTGGTCCTACAAAATGGTTTGATAATCTACTCGGTATAATTCCATAAAAGACTAGAGACTTTCAAATAAACTTTATATCGAATCTCTTTATTCAAATGACATGTATGTGAATGTTATGAACATTCACATTTGGCCTCTTTTAATATGAACAGGCTATGGATACATCACGATATGCGGCATACATATGAAAATATATATTTCAACATTATGACATGCTGAGCCACAAATAATACTTGTGCCACCAGCCAACATTCTGAATCCCATTGTATCAGTTAGAATAATAAAATAATAACACCCACCATTCACTAACATTAAATGAACTATAATACAGTTCAGGCACCTAGTTATAGTACCTTGGCAAATGTTAAAATTCTTTCTCTTCCTTTTTTTAGTACCTTTTATTACCAACATTTGTCAAAGCTTTCCCTCCAAAAGGTCTATCTTTGTAGGCTTCGACCTGTCATCCTCAGCTAAAAGTCATGGTGATAGTCCTTCACTATCTTCATCCTACCAACTCCTATCATCTAGCATTATTTTTGTTCACTAAGTTCGAGTACTCAGTATGGCTGGCCCTGGACAACAGCAAATATATGGGGTTGCCCATTTGGTCTTCAGGGTCTCTCCACCAGGTTAACTCTATCTTACAGTACTTTGCCTATTACTCCAAATGCCTTTTGCCATTGGAGCAGCAACACCTACATGACCAAAACCATGGCTAATTCTTTCTATTCCTTTGTTTTTGGGAGGTAGATCCTACTGTCTCCATCCTAAACACCAGTCTGATTTTGAATGGATAGGTGGCCTGGAAATTCATTTCTGCCCTCCATTGAGTTTAAAGTCTTGAATGTCATTTGTACTTTTTTTTTTTTTTTAACCATTTTACATCTTTGTGGAAAACAACACCAGCTAAACCACACCTAAGCTTGCTGTTGTGTGCCAGATTGTCTGGCTGACTTTGTAAAAGCCAGTCATCATAGCTGGTTAATCAATCTGCTCTTTTGGCCTTATCTTTTATCTCCCCTGGTGTAAGGGCTCATGCTTCTGATGTCAGTGTCTTTCTCTCCAGGCTAACAGAAGTATCTTGTTAAAATGAAATCCTTTATGCAACCACTAAGAAATTAGGAGAAATAGGTTCTAGTTTGGAAAGCCTAAACAAAAATGTGTTTTCCAGGAAAATATAACCATTGGCTATTATATAAATGACATGATAATAGATACAGAACAAAAATGATCTAGCAATAATTGCTGATACCTCATTTTTAAAGCTAAGAAAAAGAACTTAACTTGCTGGCAGATTTTACAAAAAAATCCTTTAAGTGCATAGTTCAACTTTCCCCCCAACATCCATTCCCAACTCCCAGCTCATGAATTCTCTAGAGTCAATGGCAAAGTTTCCATTTTCTGAGTTAATGTAATGACATTTGAACAACAACTGACCTGGAAAATCTGGACAACATAGTCTCCTAAGTTTAATAGCTTTTCCAGGTAAAATGCCTGTCCTCTGCAGTGGCAGCACAACACACACTCAGTAGCAGGCATCTGTCAACTTGGCTCACTCCAGAAGAGACCTAAGGGAATAGCTCAAACTTTAAGATGGAATCCCAAGCCAAGTGTGTGTTCACTTGACTTCTCCTACTCTACATTTAAATTCTTTAACCATAAAGCAACACATTATAAAATATGTTCTATCTTCCACCTATATTCAAATTTGTTATACTTCAACATTATTTCCATGAAACCATTATTGAACCATAATGAAACTATATTTTCCATGAAAACAAATAATTCTACACCCTTTGTAAACCAACAGTTTCCTGAGATGCTGGACCTAAAACCTATAGGAATTTTATAGATCCATTTTCAGTCCACTCCAAACCAGAAGGATAAATGCTTATTATTGTATGTCTCTAGTTGTTTGTCCATTTCTTTTTCTTTTTTTTTTTAATTTTTATTTAAACATTTTATTTATTTATTTGAGAGAGAAACAGAGATAGTGACAGAGATAGTGAGCTGGAAAGAGAGGGAAGAGCAGGCTCCCCAATGCACAGGGAGCCCGACGTGAGGCTCGATCCCAGGACATCAAGATCATGACCTGAGCTGAAGGCAGATGCTTAACCAACTGAGCCACCCAGGAACCCTGCATTTGGCCATTTCTAATTAAAATCTCAAAATACCCTAATATACTAATGTATAGGTCAAATTTAATTACAGTAATAATAATAAGAAGAAGAAGCAACCCAAAGATAAACACACTATTCAATGTAACCAAATGCTTGAACAACCATCTTAGAAACAACCACCTAGGGGTGCCTGGGTGGCTCAGTGGGTTAAGGCCCCTGCCTTCAGCTCAGGTCATGATCCTAGGGTCCTGAGATCAAGCCCCTCATCTAGCTCTGGGCTCAGCAGGGAGTTGGCTTCCTCCTCTCTCTCTGCCTGCTTCTCTGCCTACTTGTGATCTCTTTCTCTGTCAAATAAATAAATAAAATCCTAAAAAAAAAAACAAAAAAAAAAAACCAACCACCTAAAAATTTACAGTAAAAGAGATTTTACTCACTCATCAATGTTTAAATTCAAAAGGTATTGGAAAATGGGCCTTTGGCACAAGATCTAGTCTGCCTGTTCTAATAAATAAGTTAATGCCACTCTTATTATTGAAATACCTGTTAAATATCTGTTTCTTCTCATAAATTCAATTTTGCTTTTGGAAAGCAACTGTGATTATAAAAGACAAATAGTTTCAAGAAAATGAAGATTTAAGAATAAACCTGGTGATTCACAGACCTGTACCCCTGGGGATAAAAATATATGTTTATAAAAAATAAAAAAAATAAAAAAAAAAGAATAAACATGTTAATATTTTTAATCCAGTTGTTTTCTTTCTCTATATATGTATGTTTCCCCCAAGTTCAGATGATAGAAAATTATTAAAGCTTTTTTCATCATATATTTCATGACAAACATTTTCCTAAGATTTTAAGAATTTTTTAAAACCTTGGTTTTAATAAATGACTTATATTAATCTGAAATGGTAATGATGCCATATATATACTTCATTATTATGTATTTCAGTTATTTCTCATTTACTCTTTACTATAAAAAAGATTCTGTCAAAATCCTGTATATACATTTTTTTCTACATTATGAGTATTTTCTTGAGGTAGATTTCTAAAAGTGGAGTGTTGCAAATAATATCAATACATTTGTGATTCTTAATATATAATGAAAAGTTTCTCTTTAGAAAGTTTGTACCAATTCACACTTCTACCATGACTGTATGGGAATGCTTTATTCAATAAAGCAACTTCAGTCTTGAGTATTACTTGCAAAATAAAATCTTGCCCCTTTTGAAATATTGAAAAGAAATACTTGTTTATGATTTTTATTATTAATAAAATATTATAAATTCTATATACTTAATTTCTACAAATTGTTCATATTACCTTCTAATTTTTTTTAAATGTGTTCTCTTACTGACATAAATGAAATAAATTATTCACCTATCTATTCATCTAATTTATCCATTTAACTAGACACAAAGGAAATTGAGTCTAGCTTATTATTTACAGGAAACATTTTCCTAAAATATCATGATTCTTTTAATTTTAGCTATTTTATTTTTATCTAGTTAAGGTATTTTTAGGCAGCCTTACTTTGAAAGCTTTTCTTTTGCATTGATATATTGATATTGATATATTTTCCCAAATTCCTCGTATTAAATACTATGTACCTGATAAAGTATTCCTTTTCTATTCATTCTGTTGCTTGCCTAAGGTCTACATTCTGCTCCTATAACCAGTCTTTTGCATCTTATACCAATACCAGATTGGTATAATATTTTTAGTTTTAGAATGCATTTTAATATGAGCTATGATGGATGAAAGACAAAGGAAATGTTGCTACATATGTCTTTATCTCAGAGGCTTACCAGCCAAGCTTTACTTCTTGCTACATGTCATGTCTGTCTGGGTTGACTATTCTGGATGTTTTCACGGGAACATTGCAGATTCATGGGCTGAAGGAAAAGACACACAGCTGGCTCTTAGTTAGCACACCCTCTGTTTCTGTACTTAATTGGCCAAATTCCCTCACAAGGCAAGGTTTGAATTCAAAATGTTGGAATTCTATTATCTTCCTGTAGAGAAAGGCACGAGGTAGCACAAGGTACAAGTCTACAGTAAATCAACTTTAAATAATTTAATTAAAGTCAAGAAAGATCCCATTGCAGTTTTGACTAACATTATCCTAAACCCATATATTAATTTAGCACGAACTGGCATTTTTACAATATCTAGTTTTCTTATCCAGATACACATTTCTCTTCATTTATTCAAATCTCATCCTCAGAACTCTCAGCTAAGTTTTTAATAGTTCTAAGAAAATTATTCATTTCATTCAGTTTATAATAGGTTTTGGCTATTTTAATGCAACAATGAATGGAAAGAATTTTGCAGTTATAATTTCAATTGCTTAATAATAGAGTATGGAAAAAGTCACTTTAAAAATGCTGATATTGTATCTACCATTTGGTTTCATGTCCCTTTTAATTCGGAATTTTAAGGTATTCCCTCAGGCTGCTCTGTTCAACATAGTAGCCACTTGCCACATTTGGTAATTTAAATTTAAATTAATTAATATTAAATTAAATTAAGCATTCATTTCCTTGGTCACACTTGCCACATTTCAAACGCTTAGTAACAACATGTGGTTAATAGCTATTGCTTTGGACAGGCACTTGCTGGATCTTTCTGTCATTGCAGAAAGTTCTATTAGACAGTTCTGCAGTAGGACTTTCTAATTTTATAACCCTATTATCTGTTCATAATTTAAATTTTTCTCCTTTCTAATACTTGTGATTTTTCTCATTTCTCTTTGTGTTCTATTATTTTGGCCACAACTGTAAGCAAAATGTGTATTACTGGCAGTGATAGAGTTTTGTATAAATTACTAATTTTTATTAATTTTCTGGGTTTTTTAGTTGAAAATAAATTATCATCCTGGTGTGTCATGCATAGCTATGTGACCCAAATAGTCTTCCCAAAGTCTAACTATCTACTCATTGCCATTTATTTTTTAGGCATTTTGTTATTAGAAGTGGTAAAGAAAGAAGCATGATGGAAAAGAAAGAAGGTGTCCATGAAAAGAGAATTCTGTCTCCAGTATTAGTACCAAAACAAGAGAAGAGACACTGTCCAGTTTTTTGATATGTACAGACAGACACTGGGTCTCCAAGATAAATGGGAAATTGAAAAGGAATGAAACATGCCACTTAGTGCTCTCAATCAAAGCATGTGGCAAAGCACAGATTGCAATTCTTAATGAAACGCTATTGATGTTATCATCAGTGAATTATCCTCTCCCAATTCTACCTTTCCATATTATAGTATTGTATTTTCTTAGTTTTTAGGTGTCCTGCATTTTACATTCTCTTTTCCTATTCACAGACCATTTTTCAGTTGAAGATAATGAATGATAAGCTTCATCAGAGTTGTTACTAACCAAACACCACATTGAACAAGGAACTCATGTTGACTGAATATTATATGCTCAGAATTTTCCTTTACTCACGGTTTTTGTAGATAAATGGACTTGGAGACCTATAAATATGTTACTGACAATAAACGTTAAGAGCCAATGACTGTCATTTACTTAGCCTTGTTTGGTGCACAAGGCACTTTACTAAGCTTTTAAGTCATATTACTTATGGCTTAAACATCAAATAATATTATTAAATAACAACCCATTTTAAATTGAGGAAAATAACTCTCAGATTTAGTAATTTTCCCAAGGTCACAGCAGTAGTACCTGAAGAAGCAACAATTTGAAACTAAATCTATTTAACTCCAAAGTGCTTATTTTTATTGACAAAAGTTAATTTTCTGTGTGTGTAAGCTTTTACGATAGAATTGATAAATAACATTATTTAGTGAAATTTAATTAAAATATATTTAGAGGAAATATTTTTAATTTTTACTAGGAAATGCAATAGAAAGGGTTTAGACATAAAACACAAATATAGTCTTCAATTCCCTTGTGAAACACAGGTGCATTGAAAATCTAAGATTAAATTTTCCTGTATTAAAGATATTTTTTAACATGATTTGTGATTTTCGTCACTATCTTGGGAATATAAAGGGTGAAGGATATTTGAAATAAAAGGAAATATATATACATAAAACACTTTTTATTCTCTGAATTTTATACTTAATTACTTTGTAATTGGGCAACTGTGATAATTAAAATTTCTAGCTCCAATAAAACTTTCTGGAAGCAATTTTTTTGATGTGTATTGATCATGATTCTCATTATAATGCCTTATTGAAAGTGATTATTTTCTCTCCCAAAGTTTATATTAGTGACTTCCATAAATATCAGCAACCACAAACTATAACTGTGTAATTGTCCTATGGGAGAGTAAATTTACGCTAATATCTCATTTTATTAATGCAAAATATTTTATTTTTCATAAGTAATTTCACACCTATGAAAATCCTTCTGTTACCTTCATAATAAAGCACATTAAAACTCATTTGTAAAATCTTCATATAGAACTTTCTCAGAGACAATATTGAAAAAGCATTTTGATCAACACTGCCAAAAGAAAAGTTTGCATTAGGGCATTAAACTAAACTATGAGTAAGTATATTTCATTTTAAAAGCTTCTATTTCTCTAATTTTAAATGCCTATGAAATTGTATTCAGTGGCATAAAATTAGTGACTGATACTAGACACCGAATTTAAGAAAATTCAACCTAATCATAAATGTTACTCCTAGACGTATAAGAAATGTCTCTTTTCCTTTCTCTCTTTTTGGAAAAGCATGTGAGTATAAAGCAAAAGTTCTGAGAAGAGAAATGTGATTTGAGGGTGAGAGCTAAGAAGTACCACTCCCACTAGACTGTAAGCTTCATAAAAGCAGGAGCCACATCTGTTTTTTATGACATCATCCTCATAATCCTGCTTCAATAGATATCTGTTCAGTGAGAGAAAAGCCAAATGAATGACAAGTGACATACACTTACCTCTACACAGTTTAAATTAATTGAAAAAAAATAAAATAAATTGCATTTTCAAAATACAATTTTTTGTTTATTTACTTTTATTTATTTTGTCAAACATTACCATTCCACCCTTATTCCCCAGTCCTGATTATTAATCTCTTCTCCATACGTCTCTCCTACCTCTTAGATTTACTTCTGATCTTGTGCTACTGCTTACTAAGGTATGCTTTCTTTGGGGTGTTTTGAGGTTACCTAAATACTGTGAAGTAATTGCAAAATATGCCTATTCTCAGCACTCAGATGGCTGGTATAATGTACCTACACATATCACACACTCATACACACCCTCTTATATACACATAGTCACACTTCAATCCCCATGTAAATAACATTATTAAGAGTAAACATTTATTGTTTATAAAGTATAGCCTAGCAAATATGCTTTTATAGTACTTGTACACTTGTTTTGCATGGCAAATATACTTGTAATATACAGTATGTTATGTATAGTAAGTATACAAGTTTTATAGTAAGCATTTGTGCTTATGACATCCAAGTTGCATATAACAATGATTATGGCCTCACAACCTTGTGGGCACTGTTTACAGTCTTGCTGTCATCACACCTAAGGTCCAGAGCAGCTGAGTGATCACTTGAGATTACACAGTTGGTGAGTAGCCGAGCCAAGCTTCACACACATTCAGAAATGCTTTTAACTCTGACTTTATACTGTATGTTGTCAGGGTGGGAAGTTTCTGTGCTACATTTGGAGCCTGTTTTTTTGAGAGCTAATTATTTTCTTTTCCATCTCAGATCACAATCTCTATGAACAATAATTGTTGAACAAGTAAATAAATAAATATTAAACTTACCTCTGAAATGTATTGTTAACTTGGGATATAGATTGTGTTTATTTATGAAATATATTTGCCTTGGGAATAGGAAAAGAAAGTAAAGTGAAAGAAACTAAATCTAAGTACTATTGAGTCAGTCTCCTTCACATCTTGAACTATCACCCTAGGGTGGCTATTATTATTTTTATATCTATAAAATATACAGATGTGAAGAAACTGTGGCTTGGAGAGTTTAAGGAACTTACCAGATAATCTATCTAGTAAGTGGCAAGGACAATATTCAAAAGCAAGTCTGCCTGGTTCCAAAGCTCATGCTCTTAAACCAATTTGCTATATAAATGTCACCACAGTATCTGACATTTCCACTTGAGGTTTCAAATCTACACATGAATAATTAGGAGAACTTAAGTTCTAGTTTTTCTACTCATGGATTCCAAAGTTTGAATAGTCATTTCAAAATGTTGTGGTGATTTACTTACCTAGGAAAGTAAGGAGTTAAAAGTCATGACATCTAAAATTCATGCTTGATCTAATGGATGGTTACTCTGAAGCTTACCACCTCATTTTTAAAATTACAATTTATTCTGGCTGCAATATCTTTGGTTGAGAAACGCATACTTGCTAAATGTACTTGCTATTGTTGCTACTGAAAATTCTACAAAATACACCAACAAACAAACAAACAAAAAAGATGCCAATTCATAAAGTTCTCAGCGATCACAGTTTGCCTGGGTAAGCAATCCAACATGTATATCTGCATGAGTTTCATGCCACAACCTTAAAAGAAAACAGACTGTTCCAGCTGAATGATCTTCTTTATAATGATAGTTTTGCTGATATAAGTTACTTTATACATTTTAAAATGATTTCACATCTTCCATTCTGTAGAACCTAATCTCTCAATGACAATGACTAAGACTTGATGAATGGTCCAGTAGAGAATTAAATGGTATTTAGCTTGTCTGGAGATATGACATTTTAGGTTTAGGATGATTCATCACATGGTTGATATGTCAAGTTTTCTACCAGGATGTTAGTTGTTGTAAGAAATATAATGGAGATATCACTGGTGTATCTGCTGCTGGACTAGAATCTTCCTGTCACTCTGGGGTGGCAAAGTAAAAGCACTGGCCACCTATTTGACAGTATCTTCTGAATTTTGGGCAAAGGCTGCTTTCAAACATCTTGATGTATTCTATATGCCTGGTCCGTGTCCCCTGCTGGCATAGAGAACCTTCCTACTCTGATGATTAGTGAAACCAATAGAGGAGTGTTACTGATCAACAAACTTTTGGTTGTTGCCAAAACTTCTGCACAACCCCAGTCAATATTTGTCAGGGTTAATTCCCTATTTAGGATACACACTTTACACCAGATACTTTGTTCTTCTTGTATGCTGCCTATCCATTAAGCTTTTTAAGAGAGGTTAAAAAAAGAGAAGAAATCTGCACACTTTAGAGTTTATCTATCTGCATAGAGAAGACACACCCACACAAAGACCCCTGACACGAAAATTAAATTAGCAAGTGATGACCACTGCTCAGAAGGAAAATTAGGCTCAGAATCCATTATTACTAGGGGTTCACCATAGCAAGCCTTAGGAAATCAAACTAAGGAACTATAAAACGGGGCAAAAAATTGGGATGCCTGGTGGCTCAGTCAGTTAAGCATCTGCCTTCATCTCCAGTCAGGATCCCAGGGTTCTGGGATCAAGTCCCACATTGGACTTCTTGCTTAGTGGGGAGCCTGCTTCTACTTTGCCTCCTGCTCCCCCTGCTTGTGTGTGCGCTCTCTCTCTCTCTCTGACAAGTAAATAAATAAAATCTTTCAAAACATAAAATACGTGAAATAAAATGGTAAAAAAATTGATACAGATTAGATTCTAAATCACAGCTATGATTCAAGAATGACACTCATTTCTTAAAGATGTATCTCCGTGATTTAATTTCACATAGAAAATGCCCTTCTTTCATGAAGCTAACCCCATGACTTCCCAGGTTTTCAAGAAATCTTCTGAGAGGGGATTGTTCAAGAGAAAACAGATCATTGCCCAAATGGCTTCAACTCTGCCTCGATTTTTGAGTCCCCTATTACTTGCTCATTTCTATTTCCCACAGTTTGCCTAGGTCAGACTTTGGAAGTGTGCTCATCCAACTCAGACCATATTTCCCCTAGCCAATCTCCCTTAGCAGGGCTAAAACTTGATTTTTGAAAAACAATTTTAATAAGAAATAAGAGAAAAAATTAAATAAAAAAGACAGCATAAAAACAGTCCAGTTAATGAAAAACATATTTGCTTTTTCACCATAGCTATCTCATATTACTTATTAACTTTGAAACCAAGTACTGAGTTCCTTCCAGATAATTCAGATTGCTTTTAAAGATGTGAATCCAATAATAAATTCTCTTGAGTATAAGAAATTTATTTTTATATGCTATAACTTGATGCAGCCTTAATTATAATTTATATTTGTTCATAATTATCTCATTTATTTATTTTTATTTAAATTTATTTATGCTTTTAAATTTATTTATTTATTTAACAAATTTATTTATTTAAATTTATTATAAAATTCTGTGTATAAGCAGGATAGATAGAAGCCACTACTAACCAAATATATCTCTATCACTGAGTACTTAAGGTAACTAAAATTTCTAAGTTTTTCTTTCAACATAAGGTACTGAAAGTTTTTGATAAAATAAAATACCTCATTTGTCCTTGCTCATTGAGGTCTGGTTGAGAATAAACACTAAATATGAGAAGGGGAGATAAATTTGTTATCCATTGGAAAATGCTCTGTTGGATGGCAAACAAAAAGCACGTTATTTCAGCTGTACCATACACTCAAGACAGAACCCAGTTTAAAAAAAAAAAGAAATCTAGAAACACTGGGAGAATAAATGAAAACTATTTGGAGACAGTTTATATTTCAAATTAATTGTACATTTTCAGCAGAAAGGAGTCATGAATTATTAGTGATCTCATGACAGCAGGCTCTCAGTTAATTATAGGTTCAGTATGAGTCAACAATGTAAAGGGAGTCCAAGGAAGGCAATGTGACCTTGGACGGGCTAACAATGTCTTTCTCAGTTCAGGCACAGTAGTGATCAGCTCACTAAATTCTACACTAGACACCATTCATCTAAATGATTTTGTAAGCTATGTAATTAGAAGTTGAGAGTGGTAAATATCACCCAGGACAAAACTAGTGAAGAATCCAAAAACTCTGCAGTGTTACAGATTAAACAGAGCTCCAAAAGTGGAGTCAGAAAGATTAAGTTCAAACACTTTTTGCTTGATGAGAGTTGAACAGCTTTGGGCTAGTTATTTTGTTCCCTTAAAGTCCAGTTTCCTTACCTATAAAACTGCTATACTAATACCATCCCCTTCCTAAAGTTGTTGTTACAATGTTTTTTTGCTTTATTACAACAAAACCATTTACATTAATGTATTATGTAAGTTGTAACATGCTAAGCAAATATAATATGAAATATAGTTGTTCCAGTCCTGAGCATATAATAATAACAATATATAATAATATAATAATATATAATTATATGTATAATTATAATAATATAATAATAATATAATAATAACAAACTACATGAGAAGAAGTTTGTTACTTATAATTTCATAAGGTTTGAAGCAGGAGTAATAAGTGAAAGTGCAGCAGATGTGTCTTAATAGATGAAAGAACACAACGACTGATAATGTATAAATAATATTGCTGCTTCCCTCAAAAAAGTAATAGGCTTCTTCTCTTAGGAAGAATTCAGAGAGATACTTAGAGAAACACCTGGATAGGATGGTTGTAAATGAATTTGTTGTAATGACTATACAATCTGCATTTCCAAATCACTCAGTTAAGGACAATTGTACATTTAATACAAACTATAACACTGATTGGAGGGATGCCTGGGTGGCTCAGTGGGTTAAGCCCTTACCTTCAGCTTGGGTCATGATCCCAGGGTCTTGGGATCGAGTCCCACATCGGGCTCCTTGCTTGGCTTGGCTTATCTGCTTATCTTGCTCCTTGCTTGGCTTATCTGCTTATCTCTCTGCCTTTCTGCCTGCTTGTGTGCTCTCTCTCTCTCTCTTTCTTTCTGACAAATGAATAAATAAATAAAATCTTAAAAAAAAAAAAAAAAAAACACTGATTGGAGGCACTAACACTTGGGAGTCACCAAACATATTCCAGTGAGCCCAGACTATTTTTACAGTCCTTTAAAATTTTCAAAGCCATTTATATACATTCATTTCATGGAAAAGAAGACAATACCTTTTTAAGACCTATTTTTCCTATCTCCAATATAATATTGCTGATAATAAGACAAGAAGTATAAAATTTGTTATCCAAAATGTTGGTCCACATTCCTTATACATATACACTTTCTAATCTGGCCGCTAAGATAATGCTTAGAAAAGAAAGCTTACGCAGATCAATATTGTTAAGAACAAAGTAAGTCAATATAGGTAACAGCAAAAAAAGCAGGTAGAAAAAAAATTCTATACTACCCAGCAAAGAATCGTCTTGTGAAATTTATAGCTTTAAAAATCTTTTGTGGCTCCTTAAACAGAAAAAGAGCTCAACTTTTTTTTTTTTTTTTTTTTTTTTTTTTTTTTTTTTTTTTTTTTTTTTTTTTACAAATTCTATAGGTGATTCTACTTGGAAAAATCAGAGTAATCAAATCTCATGCCTCAGAAATAAGCTCACCATTGTGGGGGTCAGGAAGATATTTTTTCCTTTACAATCCTGTTCCCATTGATAATTGGCTCAAAGCAAAGAAGGTGGCACTTGGGGCTTTTTTGCTTCCCTTTGATGCATCAGCACCAGTTTGGTTAATGGCCATGAAGGGCAAAGGCCCCAAAGAGGAAGGACAAATACGTTTCCTTATCTGAAGGTAGTATACAAGATGCAGATGGTTTATCCTCCTTGTTGATCAGGTTTCTCATTTGTAGAATGTGTGAGAATAAATAATTATTTATATGTTCTTTGCATTCTTTAGATAACAAAAGGATTATCATTTGGGGTGAACAGAGTGATTTCCTTATGTGCATGCACGCACACACACACACACACACACGACTTGTTTATTTTACCAATCCAGCTTTTTTCTTTCTGTCAACTCATTTGTAGTTCAGCTGGGATAAATAAGAAGAGAATGCTATAAAGAATAAGTCTTTAATCATCTCCATGTCTATTTAGAAGCCAACGGGTGAGCCCTCTAACAGCAGGTTGAAAATTGTTGAGGAGAGCACCTGTCCATACCCTCACTCAGTGATGACTTGTGGTGGATGAATGTGCCAAAGGGGAAATCCATGCATCCTTGTGAGTTACAGCCTCATTTTTAATGGTTCAGGACAAAGAAATAGCAACAGACGGCCATTGTAAATCCTTCTATTTTTCAGACTCAGCTTTCAAAGGGTGAAAATAATCAGATAATTTAAAGCTGTTTGAGTTCAACTAAGAGAGGTGGCAAGGTGAGTCTTTTACAGTTTGAGAGCCTTATTTCATAGAAGGAAAAGGTGTCCTGCTAGACTCCCCTGGTGAGTAGGCACAACCAAATGAGACCGTTAGCTGTGAGAGAGGATTTTTCAGATTTGCTGGTACAGATCTGCAAGGTTGTAAATGCTATTGTATTTGCGAACAGAAGACTTTCAACATAGACATACATTCATTAATACTTTAAGAAAGGGTGTGGAGACAGGGAAGGAAAGCCTGAAAGGCTTAACACCTTTGTACTCACATGGCCATATATCCTCTATGGATAGTCAGCAAGTCTCAGATGGGCACAGGTGGAACTGTTCCTGAAAACTAGAAGACACATTATATTTATCTTACTGCTAGGGCTATTTTCTATTCCAAATATTATAGATGGAGACTGCTCTGACTAGGTAAAAAGGGGAAAACATTTAGGAAACATCTCTATCCTCTGATTTATTGAAGGAAATGAAGAATTCTTACACAAGATAAAAGAAATATTCCAGGAATATGAGTAAAGGGGAAAAAGGTTTCTGAGGAGGGAAGGGAGAATTTAAACAAACAAAAACATAAAACATTTAGAGGTTGACAACTAAAATAAGATAATGAACAATGGATAAATGAAATTAGATACAATTTCCAAAATACGTAATATATATGAGGATCTTCTAGAGGGTTAATTATAGCATTCTACAAAATAGTAATAAACAATAATTTAATACATGAGCAATAACAGATGCATAAACACTGCTGTAATTCCAGGAAGAAATGATGGTGTGTTTCTGTCTGGTGACTTTCTGCTAAGGCATATGGTGACAGCCATATGCATAGATGGCATGGCTAATTGGCTCTTATGCTGTCTTTCTGGAGTGTGAATCCAAGACATGACAGAAAGTCTGCCCAGAATCATAAACCTTGCTCCTCTCCACTTCTACTGGTCCATGTGGAGATGAAGGAGAGGGTCACAAAAACAAAACAAACAAACCAAAAAACCAAAACAAAACAAACAAAAAAAAAAACAAAAAACAAAAAACAAAGAAACAACCCCCCCCAAAGAAAACCAAACACCACATTTATCCTTTCAACATATATTTATCACGTGACACTGTGCTAGTAGAGACAACCATAAATATAGCATGGTTTTATTCTCATAGGGTCTACAACCTTGTGTTCAGACAAGCATTTAGATAATAACCATTGAGAGTGATCCTTATTATGACAGGAAAGCAAAAGGCACTGTAAGATAAGTTTTATCCTGAAGAAAGAATAACATGTACCAAGTCTGGGAATAAAAAAGAGAAAAAATAGTCAACTGAAAGTGGTGCATCTTTATTAATTTTGACAATCTTGATTTAAAAATCAGTCAAAAATTTCAAAAAAACTGAGAAATAGGACTATTAACCCCATCATCAACAAAATGAGGAAACATAATATATAATGAAGGAAAATTGTAAATCCAAAACACAATATATAATGAAGGAAAATTAATTAAATAATTATAAACAACTCATCAGAAAAAATTGGGAAGGCAAACTTCAGTGTCCCTACAGGAAGAATTGAATGAGCTGCCAGAAGCTTAATCCTGGAGAGTCCTCCCAAATATGCCAGAAATCTAGCAATATGAGGTGAAACAGAGTAATTGAAAGTGAGACTTATGGATGAATACCTGTGTAAGGATCATTTAAACACCCAGTTACCTCCCCATTGCTAACTAGACAAGTGATTTTCCCCCAGTGTATATGAAAGGAAGCATAAACCAGAGTTTCCAAACTGCCAGGAAGTATAACAAAGGCAACAGAAAGGAAAAAAAAAAAAAAAAGATAGAAGGAAAAGAATTTATTCAAGATAGCAAGCATTTGACTAGTTTCAGAAAAAGAGACCAAAGGAGATTGGGTGGTGATAGTATTACTAAGAAAAGAGTTTTCCCAAGTTTGAAGGACTGAAATTTCCTGATTGAATGAACTTACTGAAAACCCTGTACAATAAACAAAAAATAGTGCACAGTTAATCACATCTTATTAAAATATTGATATACCTGGCATAGAGAGAAAATCCTAGGAGCTTCCAGAAAGAAAGGCAGTATATCATTGTGGGCATTGTCAATCATTTATCTTGAATTTTATTTCAAAATATATAAATAATACTTATAGCAAAAGCCTTTAAAAATATAGCTCAATATGGTAGAACATACTAATTTTTTTATTATGCAATTCATTATAAGGAAACAAGAAAAATAAAATTAAAGAAACCAGTGTGAATGCACAATACATTTACAGATGAGTTTTTTTTTTAAGATTTTATTTATTTATTTGACAGACAGAGATCACAACGAGGCAGAGAGGTGGCAGAGAGAGAGGGGAAGCAGACTCCCCACTGAGCAGAGAGTCTGATGGAAGGCTCGATCCCAGGACCCTGGGATCATGGTCCTGAGCCACAGGCAGAGGCTTTAGCTCACTGAGCCACCCAGGTACCCCTTACAGATGAGTTTGAGTTATAAAAGGAAACAAGCTATACAAACAAGAAATACCATAAATAGAATAAATGAAAGGAATATTAAAAAATGTTAAGAATATCAGAAAATGTTGGCACAAATTAGGTAAGGCAAATTAAAAGTATAGAACTATCCATGATTAGAGAGAACAGAACAGATATACACATATTATGCTGATTTTGGAAACACTCTTTGCTATCTAAAGATACACGCAGATGACAGGTGACAAATTCAAAAGGGAAAGCCAGTTTTCAAAAGGAGAAAACTGTTCTATATGTCAGTTAATTCCTCATTTGTAAAATTAGAATAGTTCATATATTTGTTGTGAGAATAAAATGAATTAATGTAAAACATTTAGAAAAACTGAATTTTCCAGAAGTTTTAGAAATTTAGAAGTTTTAGAAAGAACTGAAAAAAAAAAAAGAATTTTAAGAGCAGCAAGAGAAAAAAGAAGTTACATACAAGTAACCCTGATAAGATTATCAGCAGATTTCTCAACACAACTTTTCAGTACAGGAGAGAAAATGATAAAATAATCTAAATATTGAAAAAAAATTACTATCAACCAAGAATTCTATACCTTGTGAAGCTTTCTCCAGAAATGAAGGAGCGGGGCGCCTGGGTGGCTCAGTCATTAAACATCTGCCTTCAGCTCAGGTCATGATCCCAGCGTCTGAGATGAAGCCCCACAGTGGGTTCCCTGCTCAGCAGAAAGCCTGTTTCTCCCTCTCCCAATCCCCCTGCTTGTGTTCCCTCTCTCACTCTATCGCTCTCTCTGCCAAATAAATAAATAAATTCTTTAAAAAAAAAAAAAAAAAGTGAAGGAGGGATAAACTTTCCTAAAAAAAGAAAAGCTGAGAAAATACATTACCACCATAAATGCCTTCCAAAAAATACCAAAGAAGCTCTTTGAGTGGAAGTAAATAATGCTCATTAACATCATAATAACATGAAAAGGTAGTGTAAATCTAACCAGTAATAGTAAATATGTAGTCATAAAGTCTGCAATATGGTAATAGTGGCACATGATGTACTTACAAGTCTAGTTTAAAAGTTAAAAAAATAAGTAATAAAAATAAAGATGGCTATAATAGTCTGTTATCAGTTAAATAGTGTAAAAACATCTAAATTGTTATAACAATAACCTAAAATGTGAGGCAGAGGTGAAATAAAAGTGTAAAGTTTATGAATTCTATTTAAATTAAGTTATTATCAGTTTGAAAAGGGGACTATAATTTAAGATATTTTATGTAAGTCTTATGGTAACCACAAGGGAAAACCCTGTTTTGATTACACAAAATAACATGCTAAGAAGTCAAAATATACTGATACCAAAAGACAGCTAAACATACACAAATAAAATAATGCAGGTTAAAAAACAAACAGCAAAAAAAGAAACAACTAGAAATCAATTAAACTTGCAAGAGTTAGTCTTTACCTATCAATAATTATTTTAAATGTAAATGGTTTAAATTATTTAATTCAAAGACAGAATGTCTGACTAGGCAATAAACAAGATCCAACAATCCAAAAAGAGACTAACTTTAGTTTTAAAGGCACACATAGACTAAGAGTAAAGGAATGGAAAAAGACACTTCAAGCAACTGGTAATGACAACCACAAAAAAAAGCATGGTACCTATACTTAGATAAAACAACTTTAAACTAAAAATGGTAGAAAGAGACAAAGAAGGTTATTATATATTGATCAAGAGTCCAATAAATCAAAAAGATACAAAAATTACAAATATTTATGCACCCAACATTAGAGCACCTAAATATATAAACAAAAAACTGACAGAACTAATAGTAAAAATAAATAATAACATAATAATAGTTTGAGATTTTTATACCCACTCTCAACAATGGGTAGATCATTCAGACAGAGACTCAATAAGGAAACATGTACTTAAACAACACTATACAACAAATGAACCTAAAAGACATATACAGAATATGCCAAATATATAAATATATACAAAGTTGACATTCAGAAAGCAGTAGGTTTCTACATGCTCACAATGAATTTTCTGAAGAAAAAAAAAAATACCACTTGCAATGGCATCAAAAACAATAAAATACTTGGGAATATATTTAACCAGGAAGATAAAAGACCTTTCAACAACATACTGATGAAAGATATTGAAAATGATATACATAAATATAAAAAATATCCTGTTCATGGATTAAAACAATTAATATTGCTAAAGTGTCAGTACTACCAAAAGCCAGCTATAGATTCAATGCAATCCCCTCCAATATTCCAATAGCATTTTTTATAGCAGTAGAAAGAACACTTTTAAAATTTATATGGAACCACGAAAGACTCCAAATAGCCAAAGAAATCCTGAGAAGAGAGGCATCACACATTCTGATTTCAAGTATATTTTAAAGCTATAGTCATCAAAACAGTACAGTACTGGCATAAAAACAGACAGATAGCTCAATGGAGCAGAATCAAGAGCCCAGAAATAAATCCAAGCATATATGGTCAAATAATATTTCACAAGGAAGCCAAGAATACCCAATAAAGAAAAGACAGTCCTTTCAATAAATGGTGTTGAAATAATCAGATATTCACATGTAAAAGAATGAAACTATATCTGTATCTTATACCATTCATAAAAATTAACTCAGAAAGGATTAAAGAGTTAATACAGAACCTGAAATCATGGAACTCCTAGAAGAAAACATAATAAAGCTCCCTAACATGGATCTTGGTAATGATTTTTTTAATATGACACCTAATTCACAAGCCACAAAATCAAAAGTAAACTAAACAAACTAAAAATTTCTGCACAGAAAAATAAACCATCACAAAGTGAAAAACAACCGATAGATTGGGGAAAATATTTGCAAATTATATAAAGAACTCAAAAGCAAAACAAAACAAAAAAACAAACAAAAAATAAAACAAATAGAAATGAAAACAAAAAACAATTTAAAAATCTACAAAGGACCTAAACAGACATTTCTCAAAAAAAGATATATTAAAATACAAATGATACACAAAAAAGATGCTCAACATCACTAGTCATTAGGGAAATGCAAATTAAAACCACAATGAGATATCACCTAAGGCCTATTAGGATGGTCATTATAAAAAAGACAATAGATAGCAAATGTGGACATGGATGTGGAGAAAAGGGAACACTTGTCCACTGTTCGTAGGATTGCACCTATGGAAAACAGTATGGAGGTTCCTCAAAAATTAAAAATAGAGTTACCATATCACCTAGCAATTCTACTTCTGAGCATATTTCCAAAGGAAACATAAACAATAACTCAAAAAGATATCTGCACATCCATGCTCATAGAAGCATCACTTACATAATCAAAACATGGGGAAAAAACTTGTGTCCATCTATGCATGAATGGATAAAGAAGTCATCACACACCATACAATGGAATATTATTCACCCATAAGAAAAGAAAAAAATGTCTTACCCTTTGCAGCAACATGGATGGACCTAAAAGACATTATGCTAAGTGAAAGTCAGAGAGAGAAAGATAAACACTGTATGATCACTTACATGCGGAATCTAAAAACAAACAAATAAAAAACACCAAAACCAGAAAAACCCAAAAACTTACAGAAAAATAGATCAGATTTCTAGTTATCAGAGACAGAGGGTGAGGATATAAGGAATTAGGAAAAGATGGTGAAAGCTACAAACTTCCAGTTATAAGATAAATAAGTGCTAGGGATATAAAGACAATATAATGTTTATAGTTAACACTGCTGTATCATATATAGGAAAGTTATTAAGAGAATAAACCCCAAGAGTTCTCATCACAAAGAGAATTTTTTCTTCTTTTTCCTTTTTTTATTTGATCTATATGAAAAATTCGATGTTAGCTGAACCTATCGTGTTCATTATTTCATAATACATGTAAATCAAACCATCATGCTGCATGCCTTAAACTTATACGATGATGTATTTCAATTATTTCTCAATAAAACTAAAGAAAGAAAAGAAAAAAAGAAAATTCAGGTTCATGAAGTTGTGGGATTGAGATCCCTGAAGTTTTCTTGCTGGCTGTCAGCCCGTGGATGCTCAGGTTTTGGAGACTGCTCACATTCCTTGGCTCATGGCCCCTTCGATCTTCAAAGCTAAAAATGACACATTGACTCCTCTCATGTTTTGAATTTCTTTGACTCCAATTTTAACTTCCTTTTCTACTTTCAGGGGTTGATAAGGAAATATGGAACCATGCCAGGCAATCCAGGATAAACTCCCTGTCATAAAATCAACTGATTAGTGACTTTGGTGACATCCACAAAGTCACTTTCACCACTTCACATGACATATTCATGAGCACGACACCAGGGCACAGAGATACTGGGGATAAGACATCTGCTTGTCACAGAGGGTAACACCCCTCCAGGATAGCTGTGGGCTCCAGGATCCTTCCACAGATCCAGCACTCATCTCATGGCACTTCCATCATCTAGGAGCAAATCTTGGCATCTCCCCAGTGGTCCCACATTTGTCGTGTCCCACCATGTTCTGCATAGCAGATAAGAAACTTCTGGGAACACCATGTCCATCCTTTGAGGTTACAGGTTCTTCTTAATGGCTGCAAATCTCTGGGTAACAACATCTTTTTGTCTCCTTCAATTTTCCTGACACTTCCTAACATATGCCTCTGTGGTCAATCCTCTCTAAATTATCTAGATTATTGTCACTTTTTTATTAAATTTTGGCTAGTAGAGGTACCATATGACAAAAGGGACCTGTGGCCTTAGGAAACATCAAGTCAACCAAAGTTAAGCAGTTTTCCATCCTGTGGGACTTTTTAAGAACATTGTATATATTAATGGATATTGTGAATACCCCAAAAAAGGATCTAAAAGGCAACATCACTGTTTCCCAAAAATTTTTTGTCAAGGCACCCTTCTCTTATGGAGCATTTTATAGGCTTAGAGCTTATGAAACTTAAGAAACACATACAGGTGAAATACTCTCAAGCTATTGTGTTAACTCTAATAAACACTAAATATTTGATTAACAAAAATTATATTTTTAGAACTTAGAACAGCATTTGGGAGTTAATTTTGATGGCTAGAGAAGTTAAAACTGATAGGTTAAGTTGGTTTTCTCAATCAGTTTCCTATAACTATCCTTTCTCTAAGCACTGAAAGTCATTCCAAAATGTAAGTGAAAAGATCATTCTCAAAAATACTCATTAGTGAAGGAACTTAACAGATCAAGACCTGCTTCCTTCCAGCTCTCATCTTTAGGAGTCTTAACTATATGTGTGTGTCATTCAGCTTCTTCTGCTTGCTCCTTCTGATACTATTTTTCTCCTCTTCCTTTTTCCCATCCCCTTGCTTGCCTCCCCTACCTCACCCAGAGGATAGAAGAGAGGCATAACATCAAGGGCACCCCTGAAGGAGAAACATAATTCTGAAAGGGTCACAAAAGGCCCCACAACAGAGAGAGGTTAAGTAATCTACTTCCCTCTTAATGAACTCCTATAATCATTAAAAATGATAATTATGATGACTTTTCAGCAACATGGAAAAAATGTTTTTAATTAATACTAAGTGGAAAATGTAGAACACAAAATGAGAGCTACACTACGATTATGACTATTTGAATTATATATTCATGGGGACAAAAACTGGAAGGGAACATGGAACAAATAAAAATAGTTTAATTTGTCAGGGATGGCAGTAATATCATGGGTGAATATTTTCTCTCTTTATATTCAGCCAAAGAATCTGTAATGCTTGAGCAAATTTTAAAAAACTAAAATGAAAAATGGACTTAAGACTATGTAGAAGTAGTAGAGAATAAATAATCATTCTTATTTGCATATAAGGGTGAGAAAGTAGGATCTATATAGGATAAAAAATAGTCAACTTCTTTTTTATATCCAAATGCTACTTGTTTACTTGCTGCTTAAAAAACAAAGCATCATCCTTCTAGGCGACCAAGCAGGCCCTGCTTGGGAAAGACAACTTTATGTTACTAAATATTTGAGGTTCTAATTTAAAGGGTAATTCCATCTACTCTTATTGGGTCTTGAAGTTCACTGTGGTAGGAGAACCATGAGATGACAACTGGCTTCCTGCTGAGGAGGGGTGGGAACTGAGACAACTGGAAAAAAAGGACTTGAATAGGCCCCGTTCAACAAAGGTTACATCCCAGAAGTTTGTCTAAGAAGATTTATAGCAGGGAGATGCCAAGGAAAGGGCTGTACCACCCACAGGCCCAGAGCGTCTTGCCAGCCAACTACCCCAACTTCATGTTAGGGACTCTTGTACACCTTCTCTCAGAGCATCCTCCTCTGGTGGTCCAGCTATGGAGTGAATGCCACAGTGCTCTGACTGAGCCTCAGATCTTGGGACCAGTGGACTCAATGTTCCTGGGGCAAAGAACATTTAGAGTTGGGCAGAGATGTTCACAGCCTGGAAAAAGCAAAGAAAGGATGACTTTTGGGCACATTTTAATTCAGGGAAACAGAGCAAACCTGTGACAATTAAATTTCCCCTGTTTACACTTGAGAGAACAGATAGCTTAGAGGAACAGTGCCAGGAATTCATCCTGGAAATCAGGAGTGTAGAGTGTTCTGAAGCCAGGCAATAGGAAGGAAGGAAAAAGGAAGAGGTCTTGTTCCAAGTCAGTGGGAGCCTAACCGAGGAAGCAGGAGTGCTGGAAGGCCCTAGGAGCAAGAACTTTGTGAAAACCAGATTAGCACAAGCTGGAGAGACCCAAGTAATCAGGCACCAGGAGGGTCAAGGAGAGAACTTGGCTGACCTCTCTGTGAGCAGTGTTCTCTTGTGCCCACCTATTCCTGCAACAGAGGCACTGGTCAGACGCTAAACTTGGTCCAGGATGAGGGTCCCAGAACTCAGATGCCTGTCAGACTCAGATGTACACAGAGTCTGAGCTAGCAGCCATGACTGAGTTCAAAAAGTTGAGTCTTGAGGCTAATGTACACAGACATGTGGTAGGCTGAGAAATGACCTCCCACAGATGTCCTCCTCCTAACGCCTGGAGTCTGTGAATGTGCTACCTTACATTCAGGAAGGACTCTCCAGATATGATTAAGGTAACTGACATTGAAATGACGAAATTATCCCAGATTAGCTGGTGAGGCCAGTGTAGTCACACATGTCCTCCTAAGAGTGAGGCAGGAAAGTCAGGGTCAGACAATATAGGACAACAGAAGAAGTGAGTGATGGGATGCCACAGACCAAGGAGTAGGGTAGCTACTAGATACTAGAAAAGGCAAGGAAATGGGTTTTCATCCTAGATCCTCCAGAAGGAACACAGTCCTGCCAATCTATTGATTTTAGACTGGCAAAATAGATTTCAGACATCTGACCTCCAGAACTCTAAGATAATAAATTTGTATTGTCTTAAGCCATGTATATATATATATATATATATACATATGTATACCTATAATTGTATTATGTTATATATTCATTATTAATGAGAAATTAATATATTTATATAATTATTATTAATGAGAAATTAATAATAATGATTTAGCATTAGTGAGAAAACTTTGAAATGTAAGTTTGTAAAAAATATACCAGTAAGACAGATTTTAAAAAAATAGAAAAGGAAATATTCAATTCACAATAGCAATGAAAGTTGTAAAATGCTCAAGAATGAACAAGTAAAGCATAGAATGCATAGGAAGAAACCATGGAATTTTAGTGAAGGATATAATATGAAGTCCCTCTAAATGGAAAAGTATTTCTTTTTCTTAAATAAAAAGACTGAATATCATAAAAATGTCAATATTCCCAAAATTAATTTATAAATTATCATAATCCCAAATAAAATTCTAACCTGGTTTTTAAATTTTAAAATTATCATAAGTATAGGAATTCTCTGATAATAACTAAGGCAACTATTTGGAGAAGGGGGCATTGTTTAACATATACTATAATGTCACATAACAAAAATATTCTGAAAATAACATAGAATAAGAAAAATATATAAGATAGAGTCCAGAAATAAAGCCCAGGGTATATGCAAATTTAACATATGAGAGTTATTATCTCAATTCAAAAACAAAATAAAAAAATTAAATAATTCTGGTTCAAGCTGCTATTCATGAAATGAGATATGTATTTGGACCTTTTTTTACACACCATAAGCAAAATAAATTTTAGGTTTATAAGAATTTTTCTTTAAAACTATAAAAGTAAAATAGAGGAAAATTTAGGAGAATAAATATATAATCCAGGAATCAGGCAGCTCTTTTTAATCAGGGTTGGAAATTTAGAAGCTAAAAAATGAAAGAGCACCATTATTCCTTGCTTTTATGTAATTTTAAGATAGGTAAACGATATCACAAACCAAGTCAAAAATTAAATTATAATTTGGGGAAAATATTTACCATGCATTTGACAAATATATCATATTCAATTAAAAAAATAATCTAATAGAAAAAATAGCCAAAATTTAGTAGCTTTGAACTGCATTATCTCATTTCCCATGCCTGCCCAGATCTTGAATTTCTGTGACCAGATACCAACACTAAAAAACTCTATGTGGGATGCTTGAAACCATGTAATAGCCCTCCCAAAAAATATCACTGATCAGATTACACTTGGAGGATTTTGTTCTATTCTAAGAGTTATAATATGGAGTGAAGCGCTCAAAAATAAATTTGTATTTATGTAAACAGAGATAAAATATATGGAAACCACATCACTAAAGAATGATAGAATTCAAGAGTAGAAAAGTATGAGGAACATAGAACTGACTTTAGATATTTTATTACCTTTTTTTTCCATGAGCTAAAAAAAGCCTTAAAATGTCCTCGGTATTCCATAATCAAACATTCAAGTGACATTTGGGTGACTGTTTTCCAAAATAGAGTATTCAATATTAATATTCTGTGTCAAAGTTTAGACTTTGTTTCAGTCTAATATTTTTTCTATTTTCTCCTTTATACAGCTACCAAGGATGTAAGTTCCCTTCCACTGATTTCCACAGTGTTCTTAATAGTGTATTTAATGGAGTAATGACAATTTATCAAAAATCTCTTCTTGAGCCTAAGCCAGGTTATGTATGGATGATTGGTCTCTCCTATTACAAGTCTCTGTAATAAATAAGTATCTGTTAAAAAGTAAATGTTGCCTGACACAAACTATAATCCCTAAAAAAGTATTTGTATATTATCCATCAACTTGAATAGCACATAGTAAGTAACAGAAACCCAAAGTTGTAAGAAAAGAGGGAAAGTTATACTAATTATATTATTAGTTCATTAAAAATAGTATAATAATAACATTTAATTCTGTTATTCCTTCTTTATTAGTTGCAAATTTTACAGCCAGAAGGAATTCTTATTGACTTCTGGTTATCCTTACTTCTATTTATACTGAAAAGGAAGGATAAATGTTCGATCCTTTCCCATTATTTACCAGTTTTGTAGTTATCTTCATAGAAGATCTTGTACATATTTTGTTAGATTTTTACCTAAGTATTTTACTTGGGGGGAGTACTAATGTAAATAATACTGTGTTTTTAAATTCAAATTATATTTGCTCACTTATGGTATGTAGATAAGTGATTGGCTTTTGAATATTAACCTTATGTCATGCAAACTTGCTATGACTGCTTATTAGGTCCATAGGGTTTTTTATGGGATTCTTTCAGATTTTCTTACAGATGATCCTGTCCTCTGCCAACACACAGTTTTAGTTCTGTCTTCACGGTATATATATATCTTTTCTTTTACCCTTTTTTTAAAAACTTTTTTCTTTTAAACATTTTGTTTATTTATTTGAGAGAGAGAAAAAATGAGCAGTGGGGAGGAGCAAAGGGAAAGAGAGAGAGAGAAAGAGAACCAGACTCCCTGCTGAGCAGGAAGCCTGATGTGGGGCTTGATTCCAGGACCCTGGGGTCATGACCTGAGCTGCAGGCAGACGTTTAATTGACTGACCCCCAGAGGCCCTTCTTTTTCCCTTTTCTTATCTTATTACATTAGCTAGGGCTTCCAGTACAACGTTGAAAAGCCCAGTGAAGTGAAAATATCTTTATCTTGTTTCTAACGTTAACAGACAAACTTTCAGTTTTAAAACATTAACTATGGGGGCGCCTGGGTGGCTCAGTGGGTTAAGCCTCCGTTTTCAGCTCAGGTCATGATCTCAGGGTCCTGGGTTCGAGCCCCACATCGGGCTCTCTGCTCAGCTGGGAGCCTGCTTCCTTGCCTCTCTCTGCCTGCCTCTCTGCCTACTTGTGATTTCTCTTTCTCTCTCTGCCAAATAAATAAATAAAATCATATATATATATATATAGAGAGAGAGAGAGAGAGTATGATACTAGGTGTGATTTTTCATTGATGTTCATTATCAAATTGAGGAAGTTTCCCTCTATTCCAAACTTACTGAAAGTTTTTATCATAGGTGAGTGTTCTATTTTGTCCAGTGTCTTTTCTGCATTTTATGTATGTATTCTGTGGAGGTAATAGATTACATATTTGATTTTCAAAATGTTGAACCAACCTTGCATACCTGGAATAAATCCCACTTATTTGTAGTATATCATTCTTTTTATACATTGTTGGATTCTATTTGCTAATATTTTGTTAAGGATGTTTGCATATATGTTCATGAGACATATGGATCTATAGATTTCATTTATGTTAACATTTTTGTGGGGCTTTGGTATTATGGTAATGATAGCCTCATAGAATGAGTTAGGAAGTAACCCTTCTACTTCTGTTTTATGGGAAGAGATTGCATAGAACTGGTATAATTTCTTAAATGTTTGGTAGAATTCACCAGTGAGCACATCTAAGCCTGTAATCTTCTCTTTGGGAAAGTTAATAGTATTAATTCAATTTCTTTAATGGATAAAATTCTATTCAGACTATTTCTTTTTATTGGAATTTTAGCAGATTCTGTCTTTTGAAGAATTGGTCCATTACTTTTAGGCTATCTAATTTGTGGGCATAGAGTAGTTAATCTTACCCTCTTTTTATTCTTTTAGTCTCCATGGGATCTAAAGTGGAGATTAAACACACAAAAATGTAAGAACCTCCCCAAACTAGAATCCTTATGGAGATTTTATCTCTCAGGCTTGACCACTCTGAGACTTCAGCAACTTGTTGATTACATTTCAGGTTATCCCACCCCAATAGTGGTTCCCACAAAGGTGGGTGTCTGCTCTCGTAAATGGTTATTACCTGTCTGCCTGTCTGTCTCTTCAACTTTGGAACCAGAGGTTTAGATCCTTGACAGGTCTAAAAATCTTGTTGATTTTTCAATTTGTTCAACTTATTGTAAAGATGAAGTAGCAACTCCTAAGTTGCTTGAATGACCAGAAATCAGCAGTCCCAATCTATTTTTTTATTCCAATATATCTTTCAAAGATATTTATAAATTAAGGAAAAGTTGTTTTAATTTTTTTTTAATTTTTATACCTTATATACCATTTCTCATCATTTTTCTTGTTTCTAAAAGATTTCCTTTTACATTTCTTATAGAACTAGTCCAGTGTTATTTAATATTTTACTTTTATGTCTTTAAATGCCTTTATTTCTTCTTCATTTTTGAAAGATATTTTCAGTGTGTTCAGAATTAGAATTCTGAATTGAATTCTAATTGAATTCTGAAAGAATTGACAGTTTCTTTCTCTCAGTATTTTAAAGATGTTGCTTGGGACCCATGGGTGGCTCAGTTGGTTGGATGACTGCCTTTGGCTCAGGTCATGATCCCGGAGTCCCGTAATCGAGTCCCACATGGGGCTCTCAGCTCCATGGGGAGTCTGCTTCTCCCTCTGACTTTCTCCTCTCTCATGTTCTCTCTCACTGTCTCTCTATCAAATAAATAAATAAAATCTTTAAAAAAAATAAAGATGTTGCTTTACTGTCTTTTGGCTTGCATTTAAAAATTCAACAAATAATCAAGACCCATCAAACACTATCAAACAGTAGTATAAATTTGAACTGATCACATCCTAAGAAGATAACAATTCATCCCTTTTCTTAGGCTGAAGAATTCTTGGAGGCAGTGTGCTGATGATTAAAGCAGAAGCCCCATATACAAAAGGGACTATACTATGACTAATAAAAGAGATATATTTAAGAAACCCAACCATGATGTATAGCACAGAATATCTAAACTCAAATAGATGTAGTATTTGCTCAATCAGTTTTCACTCTAAGACTAAGTTCACAGATAAACTGATCTAACATTTACTTCATATAACATGATTGTACCAGTCACCTGCTCAGTTTACAAATTATCAAAAATTCCCTAAGGCTCCCAAACACCATATATATATCCTTACATAACTTCTCTCATTTTAAGGTATTTCATAGACCCTAAGAAAGAAAAAGAAAAAGAAGTAAGAAAGAAACAAACAAACAAACAAGAAATTTCATGGATTCTCTGAGGAGCTTTTCCCTTCATGTAGCAAGCACAATAGATCTAACTTTATTTATTTATTTACATACATCACATGTATACTAAAACTTTTAGTCCCCTGTTGTGGTAGGCTGAATAATGACCCCTCCATAATGTTTGGGAATGTGAATAAATAACCACATCTGGCAAAAGGGACTTTTCAGATGTGATTGAGGATCTTGAGATGGGAAGGCTATCTAGATTATCCAAGTGAGCCCATTATAATCACAAGGGTCCTTGTAAGAAAGGGGCTAAAGAGTCTTAAACACACAGAAGACAATGTGACACGGGAAGCAGAGGGACAGAGAGAGAAAGGGACATTAAAAGCTGTCACGGTGTTGACTTTGAATATGGAAAAAGTATCAATGAACAAGGAATGTAGGTGACCTTTAAGACTGAAAAAGGCAAGAAAACAGATTCTCTCCTAAGGCCTCCAGAAGGAAGCAGCCTTGTGAAACTATTTTAGACTTCTGACCTCCCGAACTAAGAGATAATAAATTTGTGTGGTTTTAAACCTATAAATGTGTGGTCATTTGTTGTAACAGTAATAAGGAGCTAATATTTCGTTTTAAGATTTTATTTATCTATTTATTTGACAGAAAGAGACACAACGAGAGAGGGAACACAAGCAGGTGCAGTGGGAGAGGGAGAAGCAGGCTTCTGGCTGAGTAGAGAGCCTGATGCAAGGCTCAATTCCAGGACCCTGGAATGATGACTTGAACCAAAGGCAGATGCTTAAGGACTGAGTTACCCAGGCACCCCTTGTTTCTACTTTATGAGATTCATTCTTTGCACCAATCCCGATATCAACAAAGTCTATTTTATAATACGTCCCATCCTTCCCAGGTCCCAGCTTTTTCAGGTTAAAAGAGAAACTGGAGTGTGCTTTAAAATGATTGTTTGAATTCTACTTTCATTAATGTCTTGCTTTTTGTTTGATGTGTTTCCTTGTTTTTTTCCTCTCTCATGAGGAGGAATTTGTTCACAATTCAAACAAATGAAATATTAAATAATTTATTATGCCTGTGAACGTCTCAATTTCTTCTCCAATACATTTTCTTTCTCCATTTTATATATTCTAAAATAATGCCATAATTTATTCTACTATCTAGGCTTCGAATCACCAAACAGTAGCCACATCATATGCCATACACATGTGTTCTATGAGCTAATATTCAACACACACCTACACACACACACACACACACACACACACACTAATCTCAACAAAATAAGTGTTATATTATCCCAGTTTTACAGATGATATGACTGAGAATTAGAGAAATTTAAAAGTTAAATAGTTGAGAGAAGGCTGCTGGAATATCAAACAGTAGATATCACAATTGAAACAAATGTCTCTTATACTCATAAGACAATAATTTTGCCAAAGTCACTAGACTTTTTTAGTTCAAATTTCTAATCATAAAATTTTGTGTTTTTTAAATAGCATCTCTTTAAAAGAAAAAATAAAAGCTCTTTCAATCCATTCTACGTTTAGAAACAGTTCAGTTCAGTAGTTAGTGGTACATGTCCGGAATCAGACAGCAGGGGTTCCAATCTCAGTTTTATTAAATGTGTACAACCTTGTCCAAATTATTTGTAACTCACTTAGACTATCTTTGCATATAATAAGATTTTAATAAATGTTAAATATTTTTATTCAAGCAATCGTCTCTTTATCTTACATTCTTATTATTTTCCCCATGAATTAGGTCACAATTTTACTGCTATCTTGCCTCCAGTCTTGACCTGGCACCTTTGACAGAGCAGTTGCCCACAAAACACAAATACAGGGGTGCCTGGGTGGCTCAGTGGGTTAAGGTCTCTGCCTTTTGCACAGGTCATAATCCCGGGGTCCTGGGATGGAGCCCCACATCGGGCTTCACTGATAGGCAGGGAGCCTGCTTCCTCCTCTCTCTCTGCCTACTTGTGATCTCTCTCTTTGTCAAATAAATCAATAAAATCTTAAAAAAAATACACACAAATACAATTTCATTGTTTACTTGAATTTTTACTTGAATGATTTCTGAAACTCAATTAAAAGAGACTATGAGGATTCTATCTGATTTTAATTCTTGACCCAGGGCCAGGACAGAGGGATGAGTCACAGTAAAATTTTAGTGAAAAAACTCAATAGCAACTCAACTTCTGCTCTTCCAATTTTCTGCAGAAGAAACAACTTAACAACGCTCCTTCTCTCTTTTCTCAACAGGAAACTTTTCTTATCAACTTGGGAACATTCATATATCTTTTTTTTTTCTTATAAATAGTAAAGAAAGAATATAAAATCTCTTTCCACAGCATGAGACTTTGAACTACCTCTTTTACTTATTCTTTAAACAGATATACTCTAAACATTTTTGGGTTTTAAAATAAACTCTCCCAGAAATAAGAACCTTGTTTTAGGTAGCTAATATTTTCTGATTATCTAACTTTTGAGAATATTTCTATTTTAATGAAAAAAATTGCATCTTTTTACACAACTATAAAGGAAAGATTGTTTCCTCAAGGGAAAAAAATCCCTTTAAAAAAAAATAGAGCGGTGGGATAGGGCCAGAGGGAGAAGGAGAGAGAGAGAATCTTAAGCTGGCTCCATGCCCAACACAGCCCAACATGGGGCTGGCTCTATCTCACAACTTTGAGATCATGACCTGAGCCAAAATCAAGAGTCAGATGCTTAACTGACTGAGGTACCCAGATGCACCCCCCCCCCCAAATTCCCTTTTAACCACTCTGCCAAGGTTCTTTGTGTTCTCGCCCTACCAGAATTGTTAATAAAATCTTCCACTACTTTTTCTTCAACTCTCTACTTTAAGCAATTGTCCACTTACTTTTCCTCAGAGGATCTTTGTTTTGTTTTATCTATTTCTAAACATGTCATCTAATTATTCTCATTTATTGCCTTGTACTACTTACATATCTATAGTTCATTTTTTAAAAGAGAAGTAAGCCTTTATTTCCTTGCCTCACAAATAAAGCTGACTGAGTTGGTTGCTTTATTGGTGATGGGTCAAAGAGACCAAATCCCACATCCTCACTTGATGCCTCTGACTCTTCTTTCATTTCAGCCTTGCCTGGAACAGCAGCAGCAGCAGAAGCAGCTGCAGGAGAAGCTATGGTGGCAGTGGCCACAGGAGTGGCAGCCACAAAAGCAGGTGGGTCAGCCAAGAAGATCATGATCTGTTCAGCAAGTTGAGCATGTGTATCAGCGTCCACAAAGGCAGAACCCATTTGTATCCACAGATAATAGAACAGGGTATGGATGCAACAGCAGAATAACCAATCTGCTAATATACACTAGCAACATGGCAAACACCCTCAAGGAACTGAGAATGCAGCTTCCTCCTTGATGTCAAGCACTTCAGGGTCATAGATGCTGCCATCTTCAAACACCTGCTGGATGATCAGCCCAAAGGAGAAAGGGGAGATGTTCAGTAGGATAGCTGTGCTGGTTCCCATTTTGTCTCCAGTCTTAATCAGTTGCACATCACTCAGTATTTAAGTGATTCCCGGGAGATTTAGGAATAGTGATTTCTACTCCTATTTTAGCAATTTTCCTATTGCTTTGCAGTTGTGTTCCATTTGTTGTTGTTTTTTTTCTCATGAAAGCGTGAATTTTTCCAGAGCAAGAATAATCTTTGTTAGTATCCTGTGTGCTACATTGCTTCTCAGCCTTTTTAGTCCAGAAAAAAAAAAAAAAACACTAATATGTACTTATTTATTTTCTCTGTTGAATATTTCATAATCCATCAATGTGTGTTCAGCCTCTTCAAAACCATAAAACAACCCTTGAAGAGAGGATTATTATTACCCCTATTATACTCCATAGGTGCAGAGAAATGTTGGTTCACCATGGAGTGCAAATCAAACAATTGATTTGGCTCATAAGTTGACAGAGTTAGTTAGAGTCAGATGCAAACTCTTATTTAGGATTCTTTAATATACAAAAAGTGCTATCTTAACTAATTTAACTGCAGTTCTAGACATTTATTATACCAAGACTCCATTGTAACACTGACTTCTGTGACTCCAAGATGAAATAATTCTATCTTGAATCCCAACAGCAAAATATAGAATGTCTTTGTTCTAACCACTTTCATCTATAATAAAGACTGTTAAATGCTTAAAATTTAAATGTAAGGTTGGGAAGCAATAAAACATTCTGCTGTTTTATAAAACCACCCCTGGAGGTTGGCTGCCCTTACTAATTTCCCTCTCTTTAACTCTGAAGACAAAATATGTATAATATAACATTTCTGCTAAAACTCAGGAATAAGACTCAATTTTTACATTTTTTTATAAAGTAGCAAAAGTCACAATCTTAACTCTCAGATCCATTAAGCAATCCAAAATTAGAAAGAAATAAATGTTGAATACATTCTTATAATAGGAGAAATTTCAGTACTAGCTGTGACTGGATGAGAAACAGATAGGTGGTGGTTCACAGTGCAGAATCTGGAGATAGACTTCCTAAGTTCAAACCCTAACTCTGCCACTGAACAGCAGTAAGTATAAATTCTCAGAGTAAAAAAATCACACCTGTAACAGAGGACTAATGTTGAGTTTAATGAATCAATATATGTAAATTTAAAAAAAAAGCTTAGAACAGTGGCAAACATTTAATAAACACTATACAGATGTTCAATAATGCAAAAGAACATGTAATTTTCAAGGATTTAAGGGTGATACCAATAATTCAAAATATAAATTCTCATTTCTTCAAATCATCAGAAAGCATAAACTTTAGCGGAAATAAAGTCCTTTTGAAAACATCTGCCAATGATTGTCCTCTCAACTACACAGCTGTTCTGCTTGGAACTCCCTTCACTATCATACTTAGAATTATTTTACCTCTTTTGTATTAAATTGTCTTTTGTGTTGAATTCCTGTTTTGTGGATGCCATGTTTTCCTCACACTTGTTTTATACCTTCAAAATGACAGGACATACCAGTTTGCTAAGAAAGAATATACAAGAAGTAAAATTTCAAAAATATTCCACTCTTTCAAATATCTCTATTCTTTATTCTTTTTTTTTTTCTTTCTTTCTTTGTTCTTGAGTGGAAATTCAGCTGGGTGTAGGATTTGTTTGGAAATATTTTCCATCAGAATTTTGTTAGCACTGATCTATAGTCTTCTAGCTCTGATTTGCATTTCCCTGATTATGAGTGATGTCGAGCATCTTTTCATGTGTCTGTTGGCTGTATGTTGAGCATCTTTTCATGTATATGTATTTTCTTTTTGAGAAATGTCTGTTTATGTCTTCTGCCCATTTTTTTTTTTTAAAGTGAGGGAGGGGAGGGTCAGAAGGAAAGGAAGAGAGAAAATCCCAAGCAGGCTCCATGACCAGCATGGAGTGCAATGCAGGACTCAATCCCACAACCCCAAGATCATGAGCCAAGCCAAAATCAAGAGTCAGATGCTGAATGGACTGAGACACCCAGGCACACCCCTGTCCATGTTTAAATGGAATATGTGTTTTTTTGGTCTTGCATTGTGTAAGTTCTTTATATTTTGGATAGTAACCCTTTATTGGATATGTTATTTGCAAATATCTTCTCTCATTCAGTGGGTTGTTTTTTGTTTCACTGATTATTTCTTTTGCTATGCAGAATCTTATTATTTTGATGTAGTCCTAATAGTTTATTTTTGCTTTTGTTTCCTTTGCCTTAAGAGATTTATCTTAAAAAAGTGTTATAGTCGGTATCAGAGAAATTACTGACTGGGTTCTCTGCTAGGATTTTTATGATTTCAGGTCTCACATTTAGGTCTGTAATACATTTTGAGCTTATTTTTAGGTAAGGTGTAAGAAAGTGGTCCAGTTACATTCATTTGCATGTAACTATCTGGTTTTTCCCAAACCATTTCTATGTGTGTCTTTTTATTTAATGTGGGTTTCTTATAGACAATATATAGTTGAGTCTTGTTTTGTCTACTTTGACAATTTTTGTCTTTTATTTCATTTGTAGACTATTGAAGTTTTAATTGATTATTGATATACTTGGATTAATAGTTATCATATTTGTTACTGTTTTCTGTTTGTTGTCTTTCTTCTTTGTTCCTATTTTTGTCCTCCATTCTTTTTGTGTCTTTTGTAGTTTTATTTTGATTTTTAAATTTTTTTAAAGATTTTATTTATTTATTTGAGAGAGAGAGAGAAAGGGTCACAGAGAGAGAGCATGACCGGTAAGAGGGTCACAGGGAGAGGGAGAAGCAGAGTCCCCAACTCCCCATTGAGTAGGGAGCCATTGAGGGACTGGATCCCAGGATCCCAGAATTCTGACCCAAGCCTCAGGCAGACAATTAACCAACTGAGCCTCCCTGGTGCCCCCATTTTATAATTTTTAAACAAGCATTTTATTATTCTAATTTTTCTTTTTTTCTGCATATCAATTATATTTTTTTTTTAGGATTTGTCCTAGAACTTGCAATATTCACTTACAACGAACCCAATTTCACCTTCAAATAACACTAAACCACTTCACAGTGGTAAAATTTATTGCAATTATTAATAACCAATGATTAGCAATAGTTTTACAACCCTTGTATCATCATTGTCATTCAGTTAAGCATACATAATCAAATACATTGTTGTTATTACCTTGAACATATTATTGTCAGATCAATCAAAAGTAAGAAAAACAAAAGTTTTTTTTTTTAATTTTACCTTCAATTATTCTTTTTATGGTAATCTTTTCTTTATGTAGATGTGAGAATATTTGTTATTTATATTCTTTCTGAGGAATTTTATTAATATTTGTGTCCCTTTATCAGACAGTTCACTCTAAGAAACTAAGATAGTATACTTTATTTATTAACTACTCATCAATTAATTTTACCCTTTTTTCATTTCCCAGTACTGGTACAAAGCCTGCAGTAAGTTAAAATTCAGTACATATTTTCTAAGAATGAAACACACGTAAGCAAATTACTTTGTATGGGGGTGATGGGAAAAGCAGTAACTTTAGAGTTAAAGGATTTGTGCTCCATTCCCAGCACTAACCTTTATAGAATAGATTGTGACTTCAAAAAAGTTAATTAACCTCATTGAGATCAGTTTCCTCATCACTAATTTGGGTATAAACTGCCTGTCACAACTTATTAAAATGTTGTAAGATAGCCTCAGTGAAAATGTTTAGTCTAGTAATGAATCCATAAGAAGACCTCAGCAAAACACTGGCTAAATTTGTTAAGTCATTGGGAACCAACATGTGAAATTTGTAGCTGGGGTCACTTGGTCTAGAGAATGTTGATCAAATAATTAATTATCCTACACAAGCTGGTTATCTAAATCAGTCAATACACATTTGCAGTATTCACAGTTTAAGATTTAGCAAATGATCAGGCTGTTAACCGTGAGTGTATTTGCCAAAAGTATTATTTGCCATGAAGTGCACAGAACCAGTGACTCTTGCTGCACAGTCTTGCTTTTTCCTAGAAAAAGGTAAAACAAGAAAGTTGTTTTTATTACAAAGCAAGAAATGCATATTACAGAAAGATTTTATATTGGCAAATTCAGGTCTTATTTTAATCTTATTACAAGGAATATCTGATAGTAATTTTCTTGGAAAAGGGTTAGATATACTGTTTACCAGAAAAGTTCTGCTAGATAAATGCAGTAAGACAGTAAAGATGGAAGAATTGCAACTTCCATCAAGTCACAAAATAACCTGGAAACCTGTGGCAGCTGTCTCCAGGGGAATCACTCTATAAATAATGGAGTCAAAAGTATATGTGAGGGCACCTGGGTGGCTCAGTAGGTTAAAGCCTCTGCCTTCCGCTCAGGTCATGATCCCAGGGTCCTGGGATCCGGCCTCACATCTGGCTCTCTGCTCAGCAAAAGCCTTTTGCTTCCTCCTCTCTCTGCCTGCTTCTCTACTTGTGATCTCTGTCTGTCAAATGAATAAACAAAATCTTTAAAAAATAAAAAGTATATGTGGGGCACCTGGGTGGCTCAGTGGGTTAAACCTCTGCCTTCAACTCAGATGATGATCTCGGGGTCCTGGGATCAAGCCCTGCCTTGGGCTCTCTGCTTAGCAGGGAGCCTGATTCCTCCTCTCTCTCTGCCTGTCTCTCTACCTATTGTGATCTCTCTCTCTCTCTCTCTCTCTGTCTTATAAATAAATAAAATCTTTAATAAAAATATATGCAAAAAACAAGAATGAACATTTTTTATAGAAGGTGACATTCAAGGAACTAACCCATACATTGATGCAAACACCTAGAGCTCTTCATATATACAAAATGTTTGAAAAGATGTTTAATATTATTCTCTATTGGAAAAAACTTCTACATTTAAAAGTGGTTGTACAAAAGCCTGAATGTGTTTTGACACAGAAAATTACTTCCAATAAAGAAATATTTTCAGTATGGAAATGTGTATACAAGGCTATTCATCAGACTTTTGTTTAAACAAGTAAACTGGCAAAACAAAACAAACAAACAAAAAACAACTAAGTATTCAACAGTATGAGATTGGACTATACAGCCAAATAATTCCATAATACTATGCAGCCATTGAGTTTTTGTTGAAGAATAATATTAATGGCAACACAAAATGTTCATGATGTTAAATAGAAATAGCAATATCTACAGTCTGATCATATATAAATGCAATCACACACAAAACATACAAATATGGTAGCAATTTTAAGTAATATGACATTTTGTAATAAAAAGATACTACTTTTGTAACTAGAAAAAAAAGTAATGCAACATATACATGGATATTTGTTCAGCAGCATTTGGAAAAAAATTTAAGCCTAACACATACCACACAAAGAATCCATTGCACAAAAATTCAAAACTGGAATAACACTGACAAAAATAATAAATCTGAGCAGAGGTCTCAAAAGCAGATAGTAAAGAGTCATCATCTACCCAACTTAAATGGGCTGGATCAATGTTATCACAAAATCCAAAGGGGATTCAATTTCAGATCAAGGTTATATGGTTTGTACCCCAGAGACTTTGGCTTATCAATTGCAGAATAATTAGCGATTTGAATCCAAAACCCCATGTCCATAGAGAAAGGAAAAGAGAATATGGGAGAACACACAAGACCATAGATGTCATCACCCTGTATAACCAGAATATCACTGTTCTAAGAATAACATTACAAAAAACAAAGCCACAGTTGATTATTTACCATACCATTTTCTCATAAATTGCCAAAATAGAGATGATTATCTATCATTCAATTCAATTGTTATTTTATACCTAGAAACATAAGATTAAAAAAATCTGCAACATGCTTTATCGCACTCTCATCCTAGGAGCATATGCTTCTGATATATCCAATTGATGAAAGAAGCTGTTTAGAAAAGATAATATATTTTTCAGAAACTTTCTAAATAGGACTTCCCCCTAAAGATCAATGTATTCATTTATTTAATCACAAACTAACCAACAGTGATGTTCTGGGTATTAAACAAACTTCAAAGGGCAATAATAGCACTAATTTATAGGGGTTTTGTGACTATTACACAAGAGTCTGAAATTTGGGACCTGAAATGGACCTGAAATTTGGGATGTGAAATGGACCTGTAATACGTTTTAGCTACTAGTCCTGCTACTAGAACTCAACTCCTAAACTTTATTCTCATAAAGGATGAAAAGTGTAAGGCATATCTGCCCCCCCCCCAGCTACTTGTTAAATTGTACTATCCATGACCTTCTCTTAAAACAATGCTGGATGTCTCCATGTGATTCAAACATCGAAACAGCCGGAGAGTGTACTAATTACATGAACAAAGTATTCCCTCAGATACATTGTTTAAATGATGTCAAAATTTTAAATTGTTAAGTTATACCAAAAATGCCCCCAAGACTATCCAAATTTAACATCATTTTGTCATCTTTAAACATTAAATTATGACATTTCACCTATTTAATGTGTTGACAGCCCATAAGATACAGATCTGATAAGGAAGATGGAGAGAGTTTTTCCTAATTCACAAAGCCCAAATGTGAGTCATGAGCCCCTCTAGACATTTGGTGCCTCAGCAAGGTGTGCATTTCCAGAAGACATTACCAGGAGTTACAGTGTGTTTCCATGAGCTTGCATGCTGAGAAGCAAACTTTCTGGCATTTCAGTGTAACAATGTAAGAACACAGGATGAATTTTCTAAGCAAAATAAAATCAGGAAGGTTTAGTGCTAGATAATACTCTCTTCACAACACACTACTTTGCCCACAGTGATTTGTTCTCCACATTTTATTTCAGATGTTTCAGATGGTCTCATATTAAATGATTCATGAACAAGTGATCGAGAAGCCTTCCTTGAGTTCCTCAGCCTAGTAAGTATACCTGATAGAAAAAGGTTTCTGGAAAAGCCTTCCTTCATCTATTCTATTTAAAAGATAATCCAGAAATAATTAAATACTTCAAAATGAACTTAAAATTACTTAGATCTCTTATTGGATTCCTAGAGGGAACTAAAATTATTAAGAAAATATGTAAACAGGGGCGCCTGGGTGGCTCAGTGGGTTAAAGCCGCTGCCTTCGGCTCAGGTCATGACCCCAGGGTCTGGGATGGAGCCCCACATTGAGCTCTCTGCTCAGCAGGGAGCCTGCTTCCCTTCCTCTCTCTGCCTGCCTCTTTGCCTACTTGTGAACTATCTGTCAAATAAAGAAATAAAAAATCTTTAAAAAATATGTAAAAATATACAAAGGCATGATTAAAAGATTAGTTGTAACTTTTTTGTATGTTTTAAATTTTTCTTAGCGTTGTTTAAAAAAGAAAGTTGGTAATGGCAAAATTAAGCCTAGCAAAATGTTGATAGTTTTTTTTTTTTTATCTTATTTTAATTCCAGTGTAGTTAATGTATAGTATTATATTTGTTTCAGGTGTGCAGTATAGTGATTCAGCAAGTCCATGTCTTAGTGTTCAACATACGTGAACTCTGTAATCACCACCACTTATTTCACCCATCCACTCAACTACCTCAGTCTATTAGCTGCAGTTAAAAGTTTGCTGGTTTTTTTTGTTTTGTTTTTTGTTTTTGTTTTTGTTTTGTCTCTTCTTTTCTTCTTTTGCTCATTTACTTCTTAAATTCCACATATGAGTGAAATCTTATGGTCTTTGTCTTTCTCTGTCTAATTTCACTTAGCATTATTCTCTCTAAATCCATCCATGTTGCTGCAAATGGCAGAATTTCATTCTTCTTCATGGCTGAGTAATTTATATATACACACTATTATCACGTCTTCTTTATCCATTCATTCATTGAGAGACACTTGGGCTATTTCATAATTTGTCTATTATAAATAATACTGCAATAACCATGGAGGTGAATTTATCACTTCAAATTAGGTGTTTGACATTCTTTAGTATACCCAGCAGTGCAATTACTGGATAGTAGTATAGTTCTATTTTTAATTTCTTGTTTTTGAGAAAACTTCCGTACTGTCCTCCACAGTGGCTACACCTATTTGCATTCCCACCAATGGTGCATGAGGGTTCCTTTTTCTCCACAACCATATCTGCATCAGCACTTGTTCCTTGTGCTTTTTATTTTAGCCATTCTGACAGGTGTGAGGTGATATCTCAGTGAAGTTTGGATATGCTGCTGATGAGTGATGATTAGTGATGTTGAGCATCATTTTATGTGTCCAGTGGCCATCTGTATGTCTTCTTTGGAGCAATTTCTTTTCAGGTTTTCTGCCCATTTCTTAGAATTGGATTATTTTGGGGGAAGGCTTGAACTTGCACAAGTTCTTTATATATCTTGATACTAACTCTTTATTGGATAAGTCATTTTCAAATATCTTCTATTCAGTAGATTGCCTTTTAGTTTTGTCGATTATCTCCTTGCTGTGCAGAGGCTTTTTATTGTGATGCAGTCCCAATAGTTCATTTTTGCTTATGTTTCTCTGGCCTCAGGAGACACATCTAGAAATATATTGGAGCCAATGTCAGAGAAATTACTGCCTGTGCTCTCTTCTAGGATTCTTATGGGTTCAGGTCCCACATTTAGGTCTTTAATCCATTTTCAGTTTATTTTTGTGTATGGCATTACAAAGTGGCCTGGTTTCATTCATTTACATGCAGCTATCCATTTCATTCATTTTCATGCTATGCCCAGTTCCCAACAACATTTGTTGAAGAGACTATCTTTTTTTCCATTTCATGCTCTTGCCTTCTTTGTCAAAGATAAACCGACCATATAATTATGAGTTTATTTCAGGGTTTTCTATTCTGTTCCACTGATCTGTATGTCTACTCTTGTTCCAGTACCATACTGTTTTGATTACTTCAGCTTTGTAATATAGCTTGAAATCTAGAATTGTGATGCCTCCAGTTTTGCTTTTCTTTTTCAAAACTGCTTTGGCTATTCAGAGTCTTTTGCAGTTCCTTACAAATTTAAGGATTGTTTGTTCTAGTTCTGCGAAAAATGCTGTTGGTATTTTGATATGAATTGTATTAAATCTGTAGATTGCTTTGGGTTATGGACATTTTAACATATTTGTTCTTCCAATCCATGAGCAGGGGATATCTTTCCATTTCTTTGTGTGGTCTTCAATTTCTTTCATCATTGTTTCATCGTTTCAGAGTATAGGTGTTTTACCTCCTTGGTTAGGTTTATTCTTCGGTATTTTTTTTCTCCTTTGGAGCAACTGTAAATAGGATTGTTTTCTTAATTTCTCTTTCTGCTGCTTCATTATTAGGGTATAGAAATGCAATGAATTTATGTACATTGATTTTGTATCCTGAGACCTTACTGAATTCATTCATCAGTCCTAGTAGTTTTTTGGTGGAGTTTTTAAGTTTTTGTTTTGTTCTGTTTTGTTTTGTGTAGTATAATGTCATCTGCAAATACTGAAAGTTTCACTACTTTCTTACCAGTTTGGATCCCTTCTATTCCTTTGACTACTGTGGCTAGGATTTCCAGTACTATGTTGAATAAAAGTTATGAGAGTAGACATCTTTGTCTTATTCCTTATCTTAGAAGAAATGCTCTCAGATTTCACCATTGAGTATGATGTTTGCTCTTGATTTTTCGTATATGGTCTTTATTACATTGAAATACATTCCCTCTAAACCTACTTTGTTGAGGGTTTCTTATCATGAATTACTGTTGTACTTTGTCAATTTTTTTTGCATCTATTAACATGATCACATGGTTTTTATCTTTTCTTTTATTGATGTGATGTACCATGTTGATTGATTTGTAAATATTAAACCACCTTTGCATCCTGAGAATAAATCCCACTTGATCACAGTGAATTTTTTTTAATGTTTTGTTGGATTTGGTTTGCTAATATTTTATTGTGGATGTGTTCATCATCAGAGATATTGGCCTGTAGTCAGTCAGTCTCTCTCTCTCTCTCTCTCTCTCTCTCTCTCTCTGGTGGTGTCTTTATATGATTTTGGTATCAGGGTAATCCTGGCCTCATTTAGTGAATTTGGAAGTTTTCCTTCCCCTTTTATTTTTTGAAAAGTTTGAGAGTAGATATTAACTCTTCTTTAAATATCTGGTCCTGGATTTTTGTTTGTTGGGAGTTTTTCAACTACTGACTCAATTTCCTTGCTGCTAGTTAATGTGTTCATATTGTCTATTTCCTTCTATTTTGGTTTTGGTAAGTTATATGTTTCTAGGAATTGATCCATTTCTTCTAGGCTGTCCAATTTGTTGGCATATAATATTTCACAGTACTGTCTTACAATCTTCTGTATTTCTGAAGTGTCAGTTGTTATTCCTTTCATTTCTGATTTTGAGTTCTCGCTCTCTTTTTCTCTCTCTCTCGATGGGTTTGGTTAAAGGTTTCTGAGTTTTGTAGATCTTTTCAAAGAACCAGCTCCTGGTTTTATCAATCTGTTCTATTGGGTTTTGTTTTGTTTAGTTTTTTGTTTGTTGTTGTTGCTATTGTTTTATTTTCTATCTCATTTAGGTTGTATAGTGCCCTGCAGTATAATGTTCCCTGTTCACTAGATCCTGGCACTTCAGGGGTATCTCCTGTGTGTCGTGTGCTCCCTGCTTCTGTGCTAAGCTTCTTTTCCCTTCAGAGCAGTCATCAGGAGTGGCTCTCTTTACCTGTTGTGAGTGTTTGATCCCTGTGGTATTAGTGGACCAGTCTGGAGCTGCCTGGGCTTGAGTTGAGTCAGACAGAATTTTTCGGAGCTATAGTAGCACCAAACAGCAGGGCACTTTCTCTGTATTGCCCATTGAGAAGCTGGGACTGCAATCAGAGGGGTCCTCTATCCCCAGCCCACTGCTGTGGCCGCAGTCTGACTGGTGCATGTGGTTTTCCTTCCTTCTCCCCAGGGTAGGAGTACTTTGGAGTAGTGTTGGCCCCTGTTGGCCCTCACACCCTGCCAGGCTTATGGCCCTGATTTGAATGAGCCCTGGCAACCAGTGTATTGGAAGGAGCAGATTCCCAACATGCTTGGGGGCGAGATGCACAATCTTCTGGGAGAGGGGGCAAGGTTCTGCCAGACCAGAAGGCAGCCAAAGCCAATCTGCAAAACAGATTCATTTGAATGAGCCCATCAGAGGGGATGTGCCACTGCCTCTGGGACCATGCTGGATGGGTCTGGTTTGCAAAGAATTTGGGGTGGGGCATACAATTTTCCCAAGGTACATGTGGGTCTTCCCCAAGATGGGATCTGTGGACACCACTGGGGAACTAAGACCCCCCAAAATGCACCTTCAGCACACAAGTGTTGACTAGTCTTGCACTGACTAGTGGATCCACTAGGAAGTGGATCTGCAGGGCTGGGCCTGACGCAAGCCTGGGTGGAAGAGGCAGACCCCGAAACCAAGGGGCAGGGAGGCACAGTGTAAGCAAGTGAGGTAGTGAATGTCCAGCACTGTGCTGCTTTAATAAGGCAGCCAGAGTGTTTATGCCAGGGGACAAGGGGTGGGGAAAATGGCACCTGCCAGATCCTTTGTTCCTGGAGGAATCATCCAGAGATCTCTGTCCCTCTGGGACAAGTTCGAAGATTAGTAAATAATTTTCTCCCTCCCATATGCCCCGGGCATTTTTCAAATTGCTGCTTCTATGCTGTGTCTCCTCTGGCTGTTGTGCTGTCTCTTTAAGCATGAAGATTTTTCCCCTCACCCACCATGCTCTTCCAGAACCATGCCCACTGATTTTTAAAACCCCAGGCTTTCATTCCTGCTGGCTATAAGAACTCACAATTCCGCCTCTCAGGTTTTCAAGGCCAAACCTTAAGAGGATTCATCTTCCCCCAGCAGGCTCCCTGGTGTGATAGTCATTTTCTCTCTCCTCTCTGCACCAGCGGGTCCCTCCCAACAGCCAACAGCCAACATTCCGTGATCCATTTGTCACCCATCTACATCTCTGCCCTTCCAATCCTTTTTGATAAGGATTTTTCCCCTACAGTTAGTTGTGGAGTTTGTTCTACCCGTTTTGGGGTTATTTTCTGGGTTATGTATGCTGATGTGTATGTAGAACAAGGTAAACGTAGGGTCCTTCTGTTCTGCCATCTTCCTTCACTCTCACAAATGTGGACAGTTTTTGAAGTTAGATGAAAAGTGCATTTTTCATTCTTGCTTTATCTATCCTCCACTCATATTTTTAGGAATATTTTCAAAATTGTCTTCTGAGTGTATTTCATAATAAAATGCATGCACCATATCAACTCACCTATGAATACTTATACACCTCAAAAACACAGAGAAGTTTTCTTAAATAATCCAATATCATTATCACACTTAAAGTTAATAATGTGCCTTAATATTATCTAATTCTTAGCCTATTTTCAAATTATCCCAAGTGGCAAAATTCTCCTTGTACAAACAAATCATTCAAAACTAGGATCTAGACAAGTTATACTCACTATATTTGATTCTTAGGCTCATTTTAGCATTTTAAGTGACTATCAAGCCAAAAACAGAGTTTGGTTTTTTTTTCCTTTTTCTCTTTTGCTTATCTGTTGTAATGTTGTCTGCAATATTCTTTTGGAAATCACAATAGACACCCAGTGAATGACGCACATTTTGTATTTGACTGATTGCTCCTTGAGTATGTCATTTCAGTTGTCCCTTTAGTCCATGAATTCCTGTCAGCTGTATTTGATTCATGTTCCTTTTATTTTGTTTTGCTGGTACAATAATATTGTAGGGTCTGTAGCATATCAGATATTACATCCTACCACTAGACACATACATTTTAGTTTTCTCACTGCATGTTAGTGATGTGTAGTGATATTAATATTGGTAAGTGAATTCAGAAGATGACAGTAAGACTATGCCAATCTAAAGTTTCCAATCCACCTTTCACCTAATGGTTTTAGTATCCATTGATGACTCACCTAGATCAATTTTCATTAGGAGTGAAAATGGTGTTATCACTTCTTCTGAATATTTTAGATGGAATTATTGTGTACAGAACTTTCCCTAATCCATTCAAGCTATTTGATTACCCTCAATACAGTTCATACTGGGTATCAAAATTAATGTTGGAGTCTTTTCTTGTAATTATCGACGTTTATTATACTGAGTTGGTGCTCTAGTAATCTCCAGTGGTGTCCAAGAAGTTTTAATTTCTTTCTTCTTATTATGAACTTATTTTTTAAATGTTTATTGTTTTCATCAATATAGTTTTTGTTTTTGTTTTTTTTCTTTTAGTTTTCAAGTTGCACCATGTTGGCTAGAGGACTTCAAGTTCATCCATTTGTTCTTTTGATCCACTGCATTAGACTTTATGGCATCTTTCTTTTTTATTTTGCATTCTAGGTTCATCTAGTATAGTTCTTAGTCTACAATTATAAACAACCACTTATGCAAGGCATACATTTATCTGTATTTTTTTAATATTCAGAATGATATTTAGAAGTCATAGTCTGAGTATTAGGGAGTGGATTGCTCTTTAATTGTAATTAACATTTTCCTCCAATGACTAAAATAGTTTTAAAAAGAGAGTAATAATGTTCATACTGATATTTCAAATTTAACCTTAAGATTAAAAAGCTTTCACTTAACACTTTTCTCTTACGCTGAAAATCTTTGCTCCTGAAAATGACTTTTTTAATCTCTTTTACAATACACATGTAATTATGTCTTAATAACTATATCAATATTATCACTAATAGTAAGATGATTGCATGCAGCTACATTTTCTTTATAGCTAATTTTATCTTTAGAGTAATAGCCTGCTATTATTCATAGTAAAAATACTGTGTTCCAAATTTAGCAGGAGCAACTCTTTGCTGTGAGTAGTTACGTCACAAACTGATAAATATTTAGACTTGTTTTGCCTTGCTTTAAATTTTTAGAGATTTTAAATTTTTTATTTGCTGTTGTTATTTTACTTTTTAAAATCTTCACATGTTTCAAAGATAAACTGCAAATTTGACATGCTTCTAATCCCAGTCTTATCCTTCTCACTTCCTTCTTGCTCCCTTTTCTTCTTCTATGGGTAATCTTTTCATGAGCTTTTTGTCTTATTTTTTCATTGTTTCCTTTTCCAAATTTAAAGAAATGAAGCATACATATTTTGATTCCCATCCATTTCTTACACAAAGTATACCAAACTATGTACACTGCTATGTACATATACACTGAACATCACTCCATATCAGTTGGCAGACATCTTTCTAAATTTTTTTGCAGCTTCATAGTTCACTGTTGTATGTATCATTATTTATTCAAACCATTCCCTACTAATAGACATATGGCTTATTCTTAGCCTGTTACTATTCCAAATATTTTTAACAGATGATATTATATATAAACTACTTTGTGGTTTGCTAATATGCCTATGGGATGGATATCTAGAAGTGGAATGTGTAGTCCAAGGTTTGATATAACTTTGTTAAATTTTGCCAGATCTCCTCTGTAGGAGTTGTAACACCCATTGCATTCTTGTTAGCAATATATGAGAGTGACTATTTCACTACATACTCACCAGCATGATGTATTGTGAAACTTCTTGTTTTGTTTTGTTTTGTTCCTAGTCTGTGTGGTAAGAAATGGTATCTCAGTTGTGTTCTATTTGCTACTGTTTTTATGAGTGAACTTAAACATTCTTCCATGTGTTTTTTCTTCCATGTTTTTAATGGATATTTCTGTATTATTTTCTCTAAGTTATCCATGTTATTTACAAATTTCATATTAAGTTGCTTAGTTATATTTTCATTTCAGAAGTTGTTTACAATTTAGAGATATTAGTTCTTTGTGATATCAATTGCAATTTCTTAGTTTCCCTTTGCCTTTTAACATCTGTTAATTAAAATTTGTATGTTTACTTAATCAAATATACTATTCTTTTCTTATTATTTATTATTAATTTGAAATCATAATTAAGAAGGTTTTCATTATAGCCAGTCATAAAATAATTCCCCATGCTTCCTTATAGTACTTGTGCAACTATTCCAATGATTTAAAAGATTAAATTATCCTCACTGATCTTTCATATCAACTCTTCATAAATTATCAAATTCACTTAGATTTATTTCCTTAACTTTCATTTGTCCATCTGTTCATTCCTTGTTTTAGCCTTAAAGGCCTTATCATATATATTTTTTATTAATATCTTTGCTCCTTTTTAAAATGAATTTTTTTAAAAGATTTATTTATCCAAGAGAGATTGAGAGTGCACACAGCAGAGGGAATAGCAGGCAGAGGGAGAGGGAGAAGCAGGCTCCCCACTGAGCACAGAGCTGGATGAGAGGCTCAATCCCAGGGCCCTGGAATCTTGACCTGAGCTAAGGCAGATGCTTTACTGACAGTGGCACCCAGGCACTCCTTAAAATAAATTTATTATTATATATATATTTTTAATTTTTCCAGCTTTATTGAGGTATAATTTACAAATAAAATTGTATATATTTAAAGTGTACAAAGTGATAATTTCATATATGTATACACAAGGTGATAATGTAATATACATATACCACAATCAAATCAAATAACCCATCCATCATCTTCATAGCTATCTTGTGTGTGTGTGTATGTGATGAGAACATTTAAGATCTACTCTCTTAGTAAATTTCAAGTATATGATAGAGTATTATTAACTATGGTCATCATGTTCTACATTAGACTCTCAGGCTTTATTCATCTAATAATGAAAGATTGTACCCTTTAACCAACACCTCCCATCTCCCCCACTTCCAACCTCTGGCAATCACAATTCTACTCTCTGCTTCTTCGAAGTCCACGTTATTATTTATTTATTATTTTTAAAATTCTGCTTGTGAGTAATATCCTACGGTATTTGTCTTTCCCTGTCTGGTTTATTTCACTTGGCATAATGTAGTCCAATTTCCATATTGATGCAAATACCAGACTCTCCTTCTTCTTCGTTGATAATATTCTATTGTATGTGTGTGTTGTGTGTAGACCATATTTTCCTATCCATTTATGCATCAATAAACACCATTTCCTTCTCAAACTTAACTATTGTGAATAATGCTGTAATAAACATGGCGGTGCAGATACTTCTTTAGAGTAATGATTTTGTTTTCTTCAAATATATATTCAAAAGTGGATTGCTGAATCATTTGATAGGTTGGTTTGTTTGTTTGCTTTCATTTGATAGTTTTATTTTCAGTTTTGGGGGTCCCTCCATACTGTTTTCCATAACAACTGTATCAACTTACATTCACCGACATTGCACAGGGATTCCCTTTTCTCCATCACCTTGTCAATACTTGCTATCTCTTCTCTGTTTGATGATAGGAATTCTAAAGTCTCTGAGAGGTGTATCTCACTGTAGTTTTCATTTGCATTTCACTGATGATTGATGATGTTAAGTACCTTTTCATATACCTGTTGGCTATTTGTATGTCTTTTTTTTTAATGCTTATTTGGGGGGTTTTATTGTTGTTGTTGTTGTTGTTTTTCCCTGAAGGGAGAGAGAGAGAGAGAGGCAAGGGAAGAGGCAAAAGGAGGAGGAGAGAATATTAAGCAGTCTCTATACCCGGTATGGAGCCCAATGCAGGGCTCAATTTCACAATCCTGAGGTCATGACCTGAGCTGAAATCAAGAGTAAGATGCTTAATCAACTGAGCCACACAGGCCCCTTTTGACTATTTTTTAAATTGGATTATTTGGGTGTTTTTTGCTATTGAGTTATATGAGTTCCTCAAATATTCAGTTATTAATCTTTTTTCAAATATGTGGTTTACAAATATTTTCTTTCAATCTGTATGTTACTTTTCAGTTTGTTGATTGTTTCCTTTGCTGTGCAGCTTTTTTTTCTTTGGATCATAAAGAAATAGTAAATCTGAATAGAAATGTAACTAGTAAGGAGATTGAATTTGTAATAAAAAGTCTTCCAAGAAAGAAAAGCCAAGGACCAGATGGTTTCACTAGTGAATTCTGCCAAACATTTAAAGAAGAATTAATGCCAATTCTTTTCAAATCTTTGGAATAACTGAAGATAAAGAAATACTCTCCAAGTAATCTTAAGGTCCAACATTATCCCAATACCAACACCAGACAAAGAGCAAGGAAAGAAAACTACAAACTAATATCTCTGATGAGCATAAATGCAAAAATCCTCAACAAAATATTAGCAAATTGAATTTAACAGCAAATTAAAGGATAAAACACCATGAACAAATGGAATTTATCTCTGAGATGCAAGATGGTTTCACATACTAAAATCAATAAATGTGATACACTACATTAACAGAATAAAGGATAAAATTATATAGTTATCTCAATAGATGCAAAAAAAGCATTTGACAACATCTAACATACTTCCATAATAAAAACACTCAATAAACAGGTATAGAAGAAATATAATTCAACATAATAAATGTCATATGTGACAAGCTCATAGCTAACCTCATACTTGTTGGTGAAAAGCTAAAAGCTATTTCTTTAAGATCCGAATATCTCTAAGGCAAGGATGTCTATGCTCACCACTCTTATTCAATGTAGTACTGGAAGTCTTAGTCACAGAAATTAGGCAAGAAAAAAGAAACAAAAGATACTCAAATTGGAAAAGAAGTAAAATTATCTGTAGACAATAAGTTCTTATATACAGAAAATCCTAAGAACTATTAGAATTAATAAATGAATACAGTAGGTTTGCAAGATACAAAATCAATATGCAAAAATCAGTTGTGTTTCTATACACTAAGAACAAACTATCTGAAAAATAAATTAATAAGTCAATCTCATTTATAATATAGAATAAAAACAATAAAATACTTAGGCATAAAGGATTACCTCTTCAATAAATTGTTTTAAGATACTCATTTGTGAAAGAATTAAACTGGATGTCTATCTTATACCACTCATAAAAGTTGACTTGAAATGGACCAAAGACTTAAATGTAATACCTGAAACAATAAGCTACTAGAAGAAAACCTTGGTTAAAACGCCCCTTGACATCGGTTCTCACAATTATTGTTTGGATATGAATACCCAAAGCACATGCAACAAAAGCAAAAATAAACTGTATAAAGAGGACAACAAAACTGTATCCTTGATTATTTTCTATTTGAACTTTAAAATCTTTGTATATAAATCTTCAACTTAAAAAGGAACTGCTGGTATTTTTAGTTGGATCATACTGATTTTGTATATCAATTTGGGAGAATAAAGATCTTCATGAAATTGAGATTTCCAAAAACATAAAATTCCTCTCTATTCAAGTCTACTTTAATAACTTTCAAAGATGTTTTAATGTTTTCCTTAGGTAGGTCTGGCAAATTTTTGCTAATTTTATCCAAAGCATTTCAAAATATTTACTATTGTAAATGCTTTACCATTTTAATTTAAAAAATATTTTTAAGACTTGATTATTTATTTTAAAGAGAGAGAAAGAGAGCATGTGACTGGGGGAGGGCCAGAGGGAGAGAGAGAGAAATCTCCAAGCAAACTCTTCAGTGAGTTCAGAGCCTGATGAGGGGCTCAATCCCAGGACCCTGAGATCATGACCTGAGCCAAAATCAAGAGTCAGACACTTAACCAGCTGAGCCATCTAGGTGCCCCTACCATTTTAATTTTTAATGTTTTGTCTGTATGTATGAGGCTATTAATTTCTGTATACGAGCTTAATACTCACCTTTCTTAAATTATCTCATTGAGATTAAGAGTCAGTTATGGTTTGTCTCCCTCCCAATCCATCATTGTTTATACTTGTTTTATTGTTTATTTTCTTGGGTTACCAATTCTTTTGACTTAAATTGTTTATTTCTGACTTTGTCTTTTTTTTTCTCTTTGTTCATTTTTCCTGAATATTTATTTTGTTCATTGTCAGTGAGCATCTTATTTTGTTCCATACTTCACATTAGTGGCCTGATATATGCATGTGTCCATTTACATATGGATAGATTCATTTTTATCTACTGGTTCTTTTATGAGGAATCTGTGTTGAATTATAAAATTCTTTCATTGGTATCTATGGAAATAGCTATATAATATATATTTTCATATATCTTAAGATGATACATATTTCATCAAAGAAAAATTGCATCAGATGGAGTTCAATTCAATTCAATTCAAGATGAGTGTAATAGGAAAGAGATTGAATCCAACGCAGTTGAAACAAAACATGGAGTATTTTTAAGCACTGGGAAGTTAGTGAAAAAGTCCTGGAAAGCATTGGGTAAGCTTGGGCCACGTAATTAGACCATCTGTGTATGTTTTTTGTTACTTATTGAAGTTGGTCCCCTACCTTCTCAGGAGTTAGGAGACATATCTTTCTTGATGATTACATTTCATAGGGATAGCTGCCAGGTCCCTGAGAAAAACATTGCTGGGCTGTGAAACTGGCAGGAGGTTGGGAGATGATTTATCTATACTTCAAAAGGTCAGAGAAAGGATTTGCAATTATAAATTTTCTAAAGTAAACACTCTAAGAAAAAGATACTCCGAGGCCTACAGTAGGAAGAAATCTAATGTTTAGTCATGCTGAGAACATGAAGGCCATCTTGGTCAATGTTGATCAATTTTCTGGCCATTATGAGTAAACCTCTTTGGACAATATAAATTATATTTAAATATCATGTAAGATTTTATTATCTAATATTTCATTTAAATTTTGGCATTGATATTCATTAGTATTATTTGATTCAATATTTTATCAGATTGGTTTTGTAAGTTTTTCTTCTTCTAGTATTCTCCAGAATAATTTCAGCACATTTGGAACTACAAGACCTTTAAAGTTTTGTTATAAACATCTAGGTATTGTTCGCTTTTGTGGGGTGATCTCTGAAAGTTTTCTTTATTTTTTATATAGAAATTTATATATTTAGGCATTGCATCTTTATTAAGATTACTTTGGGTAAATTATTTTATATGCATCTTCAAATTTATTTGCCTAGAGATGCATAAATGCTATTGTTTTATTTATGTTGTTCATCTTTAAATAGGTTTTCATTACGTTCTTTTTCCCATTTTCTTATTCATTATTTTTTTTCCATCCTTACTAAATTTTTTTTTCTTTTTCACTTTCTTTCAGGTAAATTTTTAATTCTTGTGATTTGTTTGGTCGGTTGGTTTTTCTTTTTCCTTTGTTTCTTAAGTAGGCTCCAGACCCCAGCAAAGAGACGAACATGGGCGTCAAACTCACATCCCTGAGATCAAGACCTGAGCTGAGATCAAAAGTCGGATACTTAACCAACTGAGTCACCCAAGTGCCCTCTAACTTCTTAATTATTTTTCCAGCGTTTAAAGTTGGATGTTTATTTATTTACTCTTTTACTAATTGTAATTTGTATAAATATATAAGCTATATTTTCCTGTTTTACCTACATCTTAAGAATTCTATGTGTTGTATTTTGATCATTATTTTTTAGAACCTGCAAATTAATTTTGTATTTCTCCCTTTGATCCTAGATATGCTTGATACTGCGCTCCTAAGTTTGCAAGTATAAAGTTCTTTAGTATTGGTTTTATTACATTGTGATCAGAGAAATGCTGTTTGTCTTATTCACAGTTCTTTTTTAAAAATCTTACTGTTTTTTACTTGTGGCCTAACAATCAATTTTCATAAAACATTTCATATACATGTGAAAAAATATGATCTCCATTATTGGGGAGCAGAAACTGATACACTATTGATTATATCGCTTAGATCTCAATATCCTTACTCAATTATTTTCCACTTCATGTGTCCAGGTATTGGAGGGGTGTATAAAATTCTACCCAAAGTGTTTCTATTATTTTGTCATATTGTTCAATGGTGGTATTTAATCTTTATATAAAATTTTGTATTTTTTTTCCTGTGCTTTTAAAAATTTTTTAGAGTGGGACTACTTTTTATGAGTAGTTTTGCATTTTTCCAAGTTGCATTTGATACTAATGTCCTTAACATAAAATCCTTAGCCAACTCTTCTTTAAATGTTAAATATTACCATCTTACTATAAACAACATTCTTTCTCCTCTCCCCCTTTCTCCCTCACTTTCCAATTTTAGTCACTATTATTATCTGGGTCTATATTTAAAAAGACAACATAGGGATACCTGGTGGCTCAGTGGGTTAAAGCCTCTGTCTTCAGCTCATGGTCCTGGGATGGAGCCCCACATCGGGCTCGCTGCTCTGCCGGGAGCCTGCTTCCTCCTCTCTCTCTGCCTGCCTCTCTGCCTACTGTGATCTCTGTCTGTCAAACAAATAAATGAAATCTTTTTAAAAAATAAATAAATAAAAATAAAAAGACAAAATAGTCTACCATCTCTTCTTCATTATTTTTTTAGTCTTAAATCCCCTCACAAACATATGTACTGTTCACCCCAAACATATGTCAAAATTTTTTGGTCATTTTAAAGTATCAGAAATTTGTTCTCTAATAGATTTCTCAGGAGAGGATCATTAAAACAGTAGTTCCCAAGTTAAAAAAAAAATCATTAATACACGCATGTGACTTTCATAGCATATAAAATATTTGACTCACATTTTTTTCTTGAATATCTTAAAAACATGGTCTTCGGCCCATACTTCAGTGAAATAAGATATCACAGTTCTCTCAGATGCCATTCTGACATTCTGATATCTCAAATTATTTTCTTTATATTTAAATTTAATTTATATTTTTTCTTTATATTCTTTATATAATAGAATATATTATATATTCTATATATTTATATTCTTTATATTTAAATTTAATTTATATTTTTATATTTATACTTTATGTTTATATTTAATTGTTCTAATAACTGCCTCAGTTTTGATTATTTTGATTAGAATTTCCAAGGTAGAGAGTGGATCTTTATAACTTTCAGATCCCAATCTTTTATTGTAAAAAAGCTTTCAGAATTACAGTTATAACTATTTCTTATGCTTTATTGTGTTGCACTTCCTCTTTGGGAACTCCATTAGGTATGCATTGGATCTTTTTCTATATCCTTTATGTCTATTACATTTTCTCCAAACCATCCTTGACTATTTTCTGTTGTTATTTATTACTTTTTCATTCCCTCCCTGTGATTTCTTTTATATTTACCTACTTCAAATTGCTATTTAGTGTTGGTTTTAGAATTTAATGTTTTTATTTTTTTAACTGGGCTCCATGCCCAACATGGGGACCTATGCAGGGTTTGAACTCACAACCTTGAGATCAGGACTTGAGAGAGATCAAGAGTCAGATGCTTAATCGACAGAGCGAACCAGGCATCTCTAGGTCCTTATTTCTGGACTCATATCCCTCTGTTATTTAGTCAAATCATTTCAAAACTTTTGTATTTGTGACTTCTAACATTTGCTTAACTATTTTTTAAATATTAGCTTAAAATTGTCACATTCTGGGGCGCCTGGGTGGGTCAGTTGTTTAAGCCTCTGCCTTCAGCTCAGGTCATGATCTCAGTGTCCTGGGATCGAGCCCCACATCGGGCTCTCTGCTCAGCGGGGAGCCTGCTTCCCCCTCTCTCTCTGCCTGCCTCTCTGCCTTCTTGTGTCCTCTCTCTGTCTATCAAACAAATAAATAAAAATCTTTAAAAATAATAAAATAAAATTGTCGCATTCTTTATGAGCAAATTTTCTTGGGGTGTTTTATTTAGCTACTAGAACATTGATTATTTTATTTTCATCATTTTTACTCTCAGTGTCTAGTTTAGAATTTAATACTGATTTATTTTCCTTTCGTTTAAATGTTAGGTTTTTTTTTTGTTCCTTTTCCATAGACACTCCTGGGCTGTTAAGAAGGTGTTTCTGTGGGAAGCTGGGATGGGTCAATGCTGTTGACTTGTTCAATAGCTAAAGTCTTCTTTCTCTGTTAGAACCATGAATTATTTTAAAATGTGGTCTTTTTGTGAAGCCACCTTTCAGGGAAAAGCCTGTCTCAGGAACATTCTCACTTCTATCTCATTTTTATCCAAAGCTTTTTGGGCTGCATGTGCATTCCTGGACACTGTGAGGTTTGGGCTCTATTGCTCTATTGTGAATACAACAAAGTGACTTGGATCTTCATTCTATTCTCGTAGTTAAGTCTTGTTTCACCTCTGGGCCCTTGTAACTCTTGTTACTTCTAGAGCCAGGTTTCAAATCCAGATATGACTCCTCCCCAAGCCCTTACCATTTATTGACTTTATAGCAAGGTGCATGATTAAAATTTTAAAGTTGTTCTCTATCTCACCTATGGGCAACCACTAAATAACTTTCCACAGTATCTAAGGCAAAATAAATACAAACCTCTTTTAAAAAGAAAGAAGAAAACAGCAGTGGAACTGATTAATAGCATGACTGTTAACTGTGGAGCAGTGTCTATCCCAATTTTGGGACAGAGCCTTGCATTTGGCAAAGGTTAATAAACGTTTATTTGTTTGACCAGAAGTCAACATATCTTACTGACCTTGGTATTTCTCATTTTTCTTACCAGTACTGACAATATAGGACCTGGTTTTTCTATTTCTCAATTATCGACAGTTTTCTGTGATTTCTGAAGCAAGATATTGGAGAATATGCTTGATCTTTCAAAAACTCTTATTTTTTGACAAATGTAGAGTTGGGTGACTAATAAGGATAAGATGTTGTTCATTCACTCATTTCTCCACTTGCTTCACATCTCGTGTCCTTGTTAATCCACTTCAGTGAGATTCTTCCTCATCTAATTTTATTACAGTTCATACGGGGATGCTATGATTTATAACTAAGTCTAATGAGATGCAGAAGCTGCCACTTTGTTGAGAAATAAAAAGTGAAAATTCCTATTCTTTCTTAATTTGTTGAGCTCCAAAGAACTTGGTCTATTCTGTTAGAAATATTTATGTATATGATGTACATATATATTACATATTTATATGATGAAAACATTTAAAAACAATAGAGAATATCATGATTATATATGACTATTTACTAAAGCATGAAGAGTAAGTGTTTTGGAGGGGTGACATGAAAATTTCAATCCTGGCTCTGGAAGTACTATGCTGCATATACTTGGAAGTTACTTAATTCCTCTGATTCTCTTTGCTTTTCTGGGAAAGTCAGTATAATAATATCTATCCTGCTAAACACCTCTAGCAAATGAGGTAAACACTACAATTTGGTTTGTAGTATTACTTAAAGGAAATGTTTGTTTCATTTCAATTTCTCTCCTTTTAACCTTCCTAATATTAATATTGTATGGCTTGAGATGATTCTCATCTACTACTTCAAAAACCTGTGGGCTACAAATTGCAATGACTCCTTAATTTTATGATATATACTCTCTTATGTTAGCATGTCCGTGACTCTTCTTTTGTAATATCCTAAGTACTGGTGTCCCTCTAACCAAGAAGTAGGTTCAAACACAAAGATGCCATTAGGAGAAAACTATGAGTTCATAAAAAACATTGAGAAAAGCAGATTAGAGTGGTAGAGATTTGTATCAGTCCTACTAAACGGAAAGTGCAAAGATTTCTTAGAACATTTACTTCAGGAAAAAGACAGTGAGGTACATGAAGATTCAATGTTATGTGGCTAGAAAAATACACCTTAAAAAATCAATGGGTGGCTTAATAAGCATAGTAGCAAAAATTTTATTACGGCAGCTAAGTTATGAACATTTTAAAGTGCTCAGAAACTTTTTTTAATTGCCCAGGGGCTCATGGCCAAGTATTCACAAATTTAAGCACTGTAACCCAAATGTCAGATGGTAAAATTCCACACACTCGGGTCTTAATGCCATTGTACTTTATGGCAGGCTTAAAGAGTAGGAAAGAGACAGTTTTCCATTTCTAAGAGCTATCAAGTAGCACATGGGGCATTTGTGTTCTAAGAAATAACAGAGAACCATCTCATTTTCAGCAAATGAAAGATCATATATTTGCCAAGTACAGCCCAAATGTCTCTTTTATCACTGCATATTTTGTCAATTGTGACCCTGGCAGGCTTCACTCTATTTTTAAAGGACATTTTAAAATGTGCTTCAATCATTTTCAGTTAATTATAACACTAACATGCTAAATAATGGCTCTAAACTTGATGCCAAATTATAGATAGAAAGGGAAACGTGTTGAAATACTGAGTGTTAACAAGTACAGCCATCCTGAGGATAACATCTGGAAATGGAAAGACTCCTGCAAGCGTGTGAACTTATACAGAGAGAGAGAATAAATTGCCAGTCATTTTCTAAATATGAAGTTTCACTGCAGACATATTGCTTAAACTATTGGAAAAGAAAATCAAAGCTCATCGCATAGAAGCTAGAAGTATTGACACGCCATACACTTTTGGGTCTTTCTAGACTTAAGGACTTTGGTAGGATGTTCCCTCTCCCTGGACCATTTACTTCTCACCTTTTGTTCATTATAAGTGGGATGTCCATTCTTTATACAAACATAACATTACTAGGGCCTGTATCACACTTTAATAATGTTATCTATTTATTCATATTTATTTATATGTCTTTCCTAATATTCTATAGTCCCTTAAGAGTTGTAATAGTAGTACATTGGTTGTTCTACCTCCATACGAACTTTAATGCCCAGCAACCCTGAATAAATCCTTGCTTAATAAACAAATGGAAATAATGTGTGTCAGAGACAGTTAAATATTTATTAAAATTTATATGGCTAAATTCAAGTTCTCTCTCATTCTTACATCTTACATCTTCATAATGATTTTCTGAGAAAGAAAGTACCAAATTAGGAATGTTATTTGGAAATAACTACCCTTTATCAGGAAAAAAAATGCATTTTAGAGAAATTTTGTCCTGAAAATGAAAAGTTTTCTATGTTTTTCTTATCTCAACAAGGGCTCAAAATGTTTTTTTTCTTGGGGAAAATTCCTGCCAAATCTTCCATATACGCCACCACTTCAGGATTTGGATGGCCTGGAAGATTTGCAAATAGAAGTTATAGTGTATTGTGTTTCTGTCTATTTTGTAGAAACTCATGGGTGATACAGGGTGGATTTTGTTCAGGCCTGGGGAATATGACCATCTGCTTCAGAACTTTCAAAGGTCATGATAAGTAGGGTTGACAAATAAAAGCACATTTATAAGGACTGATTACATAGATTCCTAAAGGTGGAAGAAAGTAAGAGAATGAATATTTGTATTGTAGGTATTTGATATATATATATATATATACATGGCTATCACCTGAGAGACAGAAAATGCCCATAAACTTTTGTCAGTAATGAGTGATCACACAAATAGCCTGGTTTCAGAAATAGTGATAAAACCTTTGTTTTCTTTCTTTGAATCAGTCATGAGAATTCAGGATTTTCCTGACTTTTTAAAAAGAAAATGTCTGTTTGCTATTTTACTGGTGTGAATGATCAGATTCTACCCATATGGCACATAATTCTCTAGTTGGGCAATAGGTGTTAATCTTTGCCATCTTTTGAAAATTCAGTTTTTTAAACTGATGCTATTCAGCATAGTCTCTTAAATAAAAGGTACTGGGAAAACTGGACAGCAGCGTGCAAAAGAGTGAAACTGGACCTTATCTGATACTATATACAAAAATTAACTCAAAATGGACTAAAGACTTGAACAGAAAACCTGAAACCATGAAACAGTTAGAAGAAAACATGGGGGTAATCTCCTTAATATTGGTCTTAACAGTAGTTTTTTGGATTTGACAATAAAAGCAAAAGCAAAAACAGCAAAAATCAGTAAGTAGGACTACATCTAACTAAAAAGCTCTGCACAGCAAAGAAAACAATCAACAGTATTAAAAGACAACCTACTGAATGAGAGAAAATATTTGCAAACCATCTCTCTGATAAAGGGTTACTATCTATAGTATATGAAGAATTCGTACAAAGTAAAAACAAACAGAGGATTTAAAAAAAGCGGAGGATCTCAATAGAATTTTTCCAAAGAAGACTAAAAATGGCCAACAGGCACATGAAAAAGTGTTCTACATTACTCACCATCAGGGAAATGTAAATCAAAGCCACAATAAGACATCATGTAACACCTGTTAGAATGACTCTTTTTAAAAAGACAAGAGATACTAAATGTTGGTAAAGATGCGGAGTAAAGAAAACCCTTTGTGAGCTCTTAGTGTGAATGTAAATTGGTATAATCACTGTGGAAACAGTTTCTCAAGAAATTTAAATAACAAACTACTATATGATCCAGCAATTCTACTGTGTTTATATACTGAAAGGAAACAACATCACTCTCTCAAAAATATATCTTCACCCCTGTGTTCATTGCAGTATTATTTATAGTAGCCAAGACATGGAAAAAAAAAAACTAAATTTCCATCTAGGGAAGACTAAAAAAAATAAAGTATATACATACATAGGATTATTCAGCCACAGAAAGAAGGAAATCCTGCCATTTGGGACAATATAGAAGACCTTGCAGACATTACGGTGAGTGAAATAAGACAGACAAGTAATGTATGATCTCACTTATATACAAAATCTAAGAAAAATGAACTCAAAGAATAGAAAACAGATTGGTGGTTGCCAGTGGTGGAGGGTAAGGAGTTGGAGAAATGGATGAAGGTGGTCAAAATGTTCAGCCTTCCAGTAACTAAAGAAATAAGTTCTGGTGATGAAATGTACAGCATGGTAACTATGGTTCATGAAGGTGTATCTATTCAAAAGTTGCTGAGAAAGTAGACCTTAAAAGTTTTCATCACAAAGAAAAAAATATACACTGATAATATGAAGGATGCATTCTGGTATATACTGATGAATGCTATTTTAGTGTTTAAATAAAATAAAGCAAATAATTCTCTTGATATGTGTTATTATAATCACAGTTGATGAACCCTAAGATTTAAGTCAAATGACACTTCAGCTTCTCAAATTGGTGTGGAGCAAGTTTTGCTAAGAACAAAGATGAGGGAACAGCTCATTTTATCATTAAATTTTAATTTTAAGATTGATTGTATACAGAGATTATGAGAATTCTTAAAGCATCAAAATGTGCCTCCTATAAAAATCATATACTTCATCCCAATTCACCAATAACTCAACAATTTCTTGGAAATAACAAAGGCTGAGTTAATTATTTGTACTGATCTTTAATTTTATTTTAACCCCATCTGTTTTTTGTTTCTCTCTTCTTCTTTTCTTTCCTTCCTTTTGGCTAATAAGATAAAATCAGTATTCATTTTACTTGTTTATTCATTTCTTGGAATGTTGTCTATAATTCTTTGTATTTTTGTTTATATATGTCTTTGTATATTTGTATAGTGGTTACCATGGGGATTACAGTATGTGTTTCGAACTTGTTCCACTTTATAAAACATATAAAATGTATAAACATATTAGCTTCATTTAATGTTCCATTTTCATGTCATTATTTTCATTACTTACTATTTACACATATATCTTAAATGTTACTTTTCTTTTTTTTAATTTTAAGGGTTTTCTTATTTTTGCTTTAAATGAACATATTTTAAAATATTTAAAAAAGAGTGCCTGACTGGCTCAGTCAGTGGCAACATGTAATTCTTGATCTCAGAGTCATGAGTTCGAGCCCCACATTCGGTGTAGAGATTACTTTGAAAAAATTAAAAAAAGAAATTTGGACAAATTAAAATATTTAAATATATTAAAAGAAATAACATGATAATCGCTTTCCTTTTAAATTCATATGTAACATTTCTAACACATAATTTTCCCAAATCTAATGTTAATTTCTTTTCTACCCGAAGGACTTTTTTTCCCATTTCTTATCATGGAAGTCTGCTCACGATCAATTAATTCTTTCATCTGTTTTCACCTCTCATTTTTAAATGAAAGTGTTTGTCACTTCTACCTTTAAAAAACATTTTGAATCCTCTATCTCTCCATCCTGCCACTGTTTCTGGATGACCCTCTCCCTATGTTTCTCTGTGTCTTGCCATCTTCTAAAGTTGTCAGCCAAAAGACTTAGTGCCCACCCTAATCCAGTATGACCTCATTTTAACTTAATTACATGTACAAGATCTTAATTCCACATAAGATCACATTCTGAGGGGCAACAGGATGGCCCAGAGACTTGAGTGTCCAACTCTTGGTTTTGGCTCAGGTCGTAATCTCAGGATTGTGAAATTGAGCTCTGTGTTGAGCTCTGTGCTCCGTGCAGACTCTTCAGATTCTCTCTCCCTCTCACTCTCTGTCAAGTAAGTTTAAAAAAAATCACATTCTGAAGTTCCAAATGGTCATGTATTTGAAGAAGACACTACTCAACGCACTACATGTTTAATTTATAAATTAGGCACAGGAAGATATAAACAATAATAATAAAATAGAAAAACTGTATCAATATACTATAATAAAAGTTATGTGAATGGTCTCTTATTATACTATACTCACCCTTTCCCCGTGACGATGTAAGATGAGAAAAAAACTGTGTGATGAGATGAGGTGAGGTGACTGGAATAGAAATTGTGACACAGCAGTATGCCCCTATGGACATTCTGACTACAGGTCAGAAAAAAGTCATCTGTTTCCAGAATGCAGTTAAAATGAATAACTGAAACAGCAGAAAATGCAGATAATGAAGGACTATTGTGTTTTCACAGAAAACCCACTCCATTGCAATGACCAATATATATGATTAATTTTGTTTCACAAATTGTGCAAGATCAGTTAACAGGGTGCAGTTTGCTCACCCAGCAATTTCATATCACGTATGTGTTATTTCTTGTTGGTGGGGTTTCGGTAGGACTCTTACATTCAAATTTCACCAAATGACTCAAAGGCCTTAAGTTATTTCAATGAAGTAATGAACATGTTTAAACTGAGAGTAATTTTATGGACATAAACAGTCAAAAAGACTCCAGGCTTATTATACAATATGATTCAATTGATGTTAGGTCCAATAAATCTGAAAAGGTGATGATTTCTCAACAGTCAAAAACAAAATTGCAAATCAGAAATGAGAAGATTTATTGCTGAAACTTGGATTGCATTGTCCCAGGAATACATTCTCCTAGCCCTTCGTCAGTAAAGAGAGAATTTTAGAAGTTTTGCTTTCTGTAGCAAATATATAAGATGTTCATAAAACTATATATCATACTAATGGCATATATTAAAAAAATGGAAAAAGCTCTTGGCAAAAATCTTCTATGAAATAACACTACAGAATCCACATCATACAATGGGGAAAATAATAGCCATTCTTCCATGTACAAGCTAAAAATTGTTTGCTTCTCAGGACTGCTAATGGGCAGAATCACTTCTTTGTATTGATTCAGTACACACACACACACACACACACACACACACACACACATGGCAACATTGTTTCTGTTTCACACACATATGACAACATTGTTTCTGTTTATGACTAAAAAGCTATTCTACAGGAGAAAAAGGTTTTTCAATAATTTTTTTTCTTACTTATAATGTAAACTTAAAAAAGAATGTTGGGATTAACATAGTTGAGTGCAGTAAGGAATGGAACCAATAAGTGTATTTAAAAAGTTGTAATCCTAGCATGGCTTTATTCACAAAATAGTAACAGGTCAACAATATGACTTCTAATTTTCTGATTAAATGTGGAATAAAGCAGTGACAATTAGGAATGAAATTGTGGTCACAAATAATGCATCATTGCCATGTATTATGTAAAGAAACACTATAAAACACTGGTTTTGCTTCCTCAGTGTGTGGAATAAAAGCTATCAGGAGAAAGATATTTTCATGAACTTTTAAGATAAGGAGTAGATTTTAACATTGACTCATGCTTTCAATAATGTCAAGAAAATAATTTATAAAATTTCAAGTTAATGTTCTAAGTGATTGTCTTTATCTCAAATAGTGTGAAAGAAAATTGTGATCTTTTTAAAATTGAGATTAAGAGAACAGTATATTTTAAGACCCAGTTATAATGCAAATTGTTAAGACATTGATTTTTCTTTCCTAACCTTGATGAAATTTTCAACCATAAGGGAAATTAATTAATGAATATTCTTCAGAACATTCAATACCACATATAAGTGATAGACTAGAACAATAAAAACTTTCCACAGCTGAATAGATCAAGGCCTCACTCCTCTCACACTTAGTTTCCAGTGGTTTTCAGTATGAAGTCTCTTCTTGGTTTTTCAGTTCATGGCCAATTGGAATATTTAGAGTTATCTGTGAGATGTATGAAACACTTGCCATCATACCCATGAAGCAGTAATTAATTGCATGCTATCTGTTTCAGTTTGTATGATGAACAGTAAAAATAAGCATGACCTGACAGGAATTCTGAGCTATAGCTCAAGTTAGATGCCATCAAGCTTAGTTAAGATAACTTCAGTTCAAGATTCTAAACAATACCTCAACCCTCTGCTTCATATTGAATAATCATTAATTGTTCTTAACATCATTTAACTTTAAATATTTATTTACATTATTTAAATTTATGAAAATTTTATTTACAAAAAATTTTGAAAATTTTTAATTTAAAGGGAAAATACAGGCAGAAAATAATAAAATGTATTACAATGTATAAAAATGTTATTTTATATTTTAAGGCTTGTGAGACTTTTATTTTTTATTTTATTTTTTCCCTCTGTATTGTGGTAAAAATGAAGTTGTATATCCAATTATCAGGGTTCTTGCAAGCTAATGAGATAATCTGGACTACAAAAAAAGAAAAACAGAAACACCTTGTATTGGGGCACCTGAGTGGCTCAGTTGATTAAGCCTCTGACTCTTCATCTCAGCTCAGGTCTTGATCTCAGGATCATGAGCTCAACCCCCATGTTGAGTTCCATGCTTCGTTTGGTGCCTCCTTGAAAAACAAAACAAAACAAAAAATGTTTGTATCAATTATTAAGTGAATAAATAAATTAGAAGCTTCAGGGATCCATCAGCTGGAAGATTCATATTGTTTCATTAAAACCTACTTTTCTGGAGTATTCATGAGAAATCTTAGATTTTCTTTCTTCTATACTCAAAGCTTATTCTTCCATGTAATTCTGTTGCAAATGGCAAGATCTCATTATATTTTACATGAACAAATGAAAAAGAAAGGAAAAACAAACTCATAAATACAGAAAATTGGTGTTGCCAGAGGGGAGGGGCACGAGGAGATGGGTGAAACAGGTGAAGGGAATTAAGCATACAAACTTCCAGTTATAAAATAAGTAAGTCACAAAGATGAAAAGTGCAGCATAGGGAGAACATAATCAATAATATTGTAATGATGTACGGTGACGACCTGCATTGTGGTGAGCATTAAGTAATGTATAGAATTGTCGAATTGTTATGTTGTACACCAGAAACTAAAATAACACTGTATGTCAACTATAATCCAATAATTTTTAAAAGTCTTGCTAAATGTAATGTCTTGCAAACAGTTAAAATAACTATTAATTCTGTTTCAATCAAGCTATATTTGTTCCTTCTCTACAGTATTGGTTTTGTTCCTCAGATTTCTTGGAGTGGTCAAGTAATTGCTGTTCGAGCTAAAACTCCAAAGGAGCTGAAACTCCTTTGGAGTTTTCAATCCTCAATCATGAGAGGAAGGAGACTTCAATTTAGACGCTAATGTCACATCTTGTTCCTTTTCATTCATTATTCTTTCATTTTACGTTTGTTTCAGAGACATATTTTCTATTCCATTTTATTTTCCATTAGCTTTGCTCCTATATATGGAAATCTGACTTTTCCCTTTAACCCATAGGAGAATACTATAGTTTTCACAAAACTATGTTGAACATAATTGAGACTTTCATTGATTATATTCTGGTGCTTTAACACAAGGATTCAGAACACAAGTTCTCACATCTGTTTTAGGGGCCTATTAATTCCTTATTTATTGATCTATTTTATCAGTTTAAGGTGAAGAAAAAGAAGACAAAATTCTCATCATTATAGATTATGATAAATTAGGAAGTCTGTTAAGAAGATCTTGAAGGGATATAAATTTAAAGAAACAGAATGAAAGGGTACAAGAAGTAAATATTTCAGATTGGAGAAGAAACGTGCAAGAGATTGCTGAATAATATGGAAAGACAATAATGCATGGATGGGGATTGGTTGGTTGTGCCAGGGGACAGATATGTTATTCAACTGCAGAAGAGCTATCACAGGGGCGCCTGGATGGCTCAGTGGGTTAAAACCTCTGCCTTCGGCTCAGGTCATGATCTCAGGGTCCTGGGATGGAGTCCCATATGGGACTCTCGGCTCAGCAGGGAGCCTGCTTCCCCCTCTCTCTCTGCCTGCCTCTCTGCCTACTTATGATCTGTCTCTGTCAAAGAAATAAATAAAATCTTAAAAAAAAAAAGAGTTATCACATATACCTACGCCTTTGATTTGCTCAACAGCCTCAACAGGCTGATTTCTCTAATCAAATTTTATCTTGATATTTCAAATTGAATTAAATATTTGGAAACTGCATGTTACGGTTTTAGGATAGGAAATTAAATTATCCAAATTATCTATCGGAGAAATGATGAATAATAAGTACTATCACAATTCCATATTTTTGTATATATTCATGAGAGATATTGATCTGTAGTTATGTTTTCTTGTGATGTCTTTATCTTGGTTTGGTATGAAGATAATGCTGGCCTCTCCGAATGATTTAGGAAGTGTTCCCTCTGTTATTTTCTGGAAAAGTTTGTGTGGAATCAGTATCATTTCTTTCTTAAAAAATTGAGAGAATACTCCAGTTTAAATCATCTGGTCCTGATGCTTTCTTTTTGGAAGGGCATTAGTTATTGATGAAATTGCTTGAATAAACATGGGCCTACTCAGGTTATCTATTTTTCCCTGAGTGACTTTTGATACATTTTGTCCTTTAAGAAATCGGTCCATTTCATCTATTATTTTTATTACAATACAACTTGTTATTTGTATGTTTGTGTTTTTATTTATGTTTTTGTTTTGCTCAGTATTATAGTCTGGTATCTAATACTGTATCTGGAATTTATTTATTTATTATTTATCTGTATACTTATTTAGCTTACTCAATTAATTCACATAGAGGTGTAAAAAAAAAAACCTAACTCAAATGGGCCTATCACATAGTGATTTTCATTGTTTTATTGTTGTTTTTTTATTTTTTATTTTTTTATCCTATTAGGGAAAGATCTGTGGCCACTACTTATGAAATGATAAAGTTCTGTCAACATTGATAATGAAACCTTTGTCTCATCAACTTATGAGGTTTGCATTTCACAATCCAATCATTATTACTTAAACAGAAAATGATCACTGACCTTACCTTTCAAATCAGTTAGAAGATATATCTATGAATATTTGCAAAGTGGTATTTACTTTGTTCAATTTGGTGTTGGTGATGTAAAACAATGAAGGAAAGTGCATTATTCTAAGTGCTTCATATACACAAGTTCTTTCAGAAAAGTCTATTTCTCTGTACTTGCTGATATGATTATCTCATATGCTGCAAATAAATTTCATATTTACAAAGGATGTTTTCTTTTTTTACAGATCAGAGTGAACTCATTTTTAAAGAAGTAGGAAGTATAAAAGAATGACAGTGTGAAAAACATTACGAGTGACCATGTTTTACAACACAGTCATGGAGTCTCGGCCTATTTACCACCACTATTCTGTTTTTATAGTGCAATATGTACAGATTATCTTCTCTTTTATGTCATCAAACACAGAGCTATGTATCCATTTGTCTCATCAAGTTTTTAAAATTGTACTTATGTATACCTTATATACATACCAGAAATATCCCTACTCCCGGTTATCTGAGACATACTCAACTAACTAATGAGTGTCATCTACTAACCAGAAATTGTAAGTTGCTATGTCCCTAAAATGGTTTTTTATTTACTTTCTTCTTATTCAAAAATCTAAAATGACACAAACTTTCTAAATAACTTCCTCTTTCTGGCTTCAATTTTTCTTTTTTTTTTTTTTTGCTTATATCACCATACCCTGTGTTACCTGCATTTATTATCAGAAGTCAGAATTGAACTTCTTTTATCTTGACTGCTCACATCTATTTTTAAAATCAAATTCTTGAGGCACCAGGGTGGCTCAGTTGCTTAAACAGCTGACTCTTGGTTTCAGTTCAGGTCACGATCTCAGGGTCGTGGGATCGTGCCCAGGTCAGTCTCCCTGCTTAGTAGGAAATCGGCTTGAGATTCTCTTCTTCTGTTCCCCCTCCACTCATCTCTCCCTCTCTCTCTCCCTCTCTCAAATAAATAATAAATTTTAAAAAAATAAAAATAAATAAAACCACATTCTTTTCTGCTTTACAGTAGCAATGTAGTTTTTGTTTTTCATTTTTGATTTTTTTTTTCCTGCATTCTAAGCCCACTGTGCCACTACCCTCACTAAGGTCCTTATTTATTTTCGCTCATGCTATAACTGCTGCTGCAACTGGTCTTCTAACATGTAATTGTTCCCAAATTCAAATAATCATTCCCACTATGTCTAATCAGTCTTCTTCAAACAGCTTTTTATGTCATTTCACTACTTTGACTAACAGTGAGCCCAGAAATGGTAGTTGTCATAGTTTGGGTGCAGCCTAACTTTTTTAAGTTAATTTTCCACTAGACTGCTTCAGACCCCCTTTCCATCAATCCCTGTCAGCCTTATTCTCTGTTTTCTGAATTATAAAGTCAGAGATGTTGAATGACTAAACGTAGCAAGTGTTTGGAAGTTGATCATCTTAAAGTTGCCAAAGATCTTTTCCTGGACAGCCTTTTATTTGAAATAGAAGTTTGTTTCTTTGTTTGTTGAAAACTCTATATTAGTTGAATTTGGAGAGATTTTTTGCATATAATAGTGAATAGAAACATTTTAATATATGTGAAAGAAAGAAAGAATGATAGCATTTCACATTTACCCACTATAAGGCAATGGGATGGAATATTACCAGGGTTTTTCATGAACCCCCTCCTCAATCTAGCTCCTTAATCTGCTACCCTTGAAGATAACTGATAATATTGTATTAATTATGTTTTCTTTCGTATTATTGGTTCAATGCTCAAACCATTATGTTTATCTTTACTGGTTTGCTGTTTAAATGTAGGTTCTAGAACTTATAAAAATGAAATTATACTCTATGTCTTTTCCTTTTCTTTGCTTTTTTGTTCAATACTATATTTCTTCACATTCATCCTAAATGATGTCCATACTTACAGTCTGTTGGTTTTTACTGCTATATACTATTGCATTGTTTAAATGCACCACAATCGTTATACATTCTGTTTCCAGTTATTTACTGGTCTGAATGTTTGCAAATATTCGCAGAAGTGGATTGTTAGGCTTCACATTTTCCTCTGTACCAGATAATACCAAATAGTTTTCTATACACTGGCTCACAAATATATCTGCTACCATCACGGGTATACTCTGTATTAGGAGAAGAGCCAAAATAAAATATTCTGGTTTCTCTATATACCTGTATCTTATTTTGCGGGATTTAAAAAATTCCATCGGGGTGACACATTTAAACTGATGTTTCATTATAGTTTTAATTATGTTTTCCTATAAATTGTATTTTTGAGAATTCAGTTACATTTTCAATAAATTTTTGCAAAGATACTGATCTGACAGATGTTAGAATAATTGGATGCTACTTTAAGCCTGTATTGTATCTTAGGAGACTTACCTATCCTAAAGAGCCTCTGAGCTTTCATCTAGACAATAAGAGGATAGCAGAAGACCTCTTTCAGCAAAAACATTTCTGCAAACTTATGAAGATTTTGCTGGAATGAACAAGACAACCACAATATACCTATTTCCTAAGTTCAAGCCATCATACAAATGATGTATCAAAAGAGCAATTTTTAAAGGAAAGATGAGTTTGTAAACTAGCATTATTTTCTATTATCTTTCAAGAAGTATATATTTACCTATTTTTCTTTTTAGTGGTTCAAGTAAACAAACCATAATAAACAAACAAATAAGATTATCCTCCTCCTATATGATGTAAAGGAAATATTTGTTTTATTCTAAACAATGAAGACACGTGCTTTTCAAAAAGTGTGACATATCTTTGGTCTTCATACCAAAACTTTTCTGTTAGTAGCATAGAAAATAATAGTACAGCATTGTGTATGAATTACCAACCTGGAAAAACATATAAAAGATAGGTTAAACGGGGTTCACTCTATAAGTTGAACAATTACTATTTTTTTTTCATATTTTTAAAATCAATGACCAAGTCAAATACACTATTTAATTAAACTATGTTTTAATTATATGAATTTCAAGCACCATATATTATCCTGTAGTTACATGGACTCTGGATCTAAGGCAAATAAAAAATATATATATTTATATTTATATTATATGTATTTACATCAATACACACACGCTCATATATATAATGTGTGTTAAATCCTGTAGAAATGTAAAGCTAACTTTAATGTGGTATTCCACCATTGGTTCCAACAACTGGTAGGTTCGGTTGATTTGTTTAAACACCGCATAACTGACATCTCAATATTTATTTTGATAAGACAGTCTTCAAAGCATGCTTAATGATTCTGGAATTTCAAAGCCTTTTTCAATAGGTTCAAATCTAATCTAAGTAGTATTAATTTTCATTTTAATCTAATGATGATGCTTATTGTAATAACTACTTTTATAATCCAGAAGTCTGTCACCACATTTCTTCCAAATTCTTCCCCAAATTAGACTTATTTCATCAATTCTTTCAAACCTCATCAAGTCTTTCACCAGAGGATATGAAGAATGCACAAGCTGATTAACTGGAAAGAGATTTCAGAGAAGTCTTGACCTTGACATTTAAAACACTTGAGTTGAAATTCCTACAATGTGCTATGAGTCTTAAGTAGAAATAAATGGCAACATTCGGATTAAAAAAAAAGGTATCTAAAGACATTCCCAAATTAGCAACTCAAAGAGGTCACTATCATTTTAAAATTTATTGTAAACGAAGTACACTTTGGTTTCTTTTCAACTGAATTTCTGAATAATGAAAATTAATGTTCTTATCATTTTGTAATTTTCTATTTTCAGTTTGTGTGCTTACATTTGTTTCTCTTAATTGCCCATTTATGCCAAGAGGATTGATTTCATATAAGCTTTATTCTCTACAAAAGTTTTTGTTTTTTAATACAAACTTGAAGAAATAATTTAACCTCATTTATGTCAAATCTCTAACATGGTAGCCATAATTCCCATTCTCTGTAGTCCATAGGATTCGTTTTGCACATCCTACCAGGGCAGGGGGTGGGAGGTTGGGGGAGCCAGGTGGTGGGTATTATGGAGGGCACGTATTACATGGAGCATGGGGTGTGCTGCATAAACAATGAATTCTGTTATGCTGAAAAGAAATTAATTAATTAAAATTAAAAGTCACACAATCTAAAAAACTATAATTTTAATTAATTAAAATTAAAAGTCACACAATCTAAAAAACTATATATGTATATATATATATATATATATGAGCCCTTTATAAAGTACATAAGCTGCTATAAAAAATAAAAGTGGTTTTGATTTATTTCTAGATTTATTCCACTGCATCAGAGACTTAAGAAGGGCATCAAATAAGAAAATATTTAGGTCAACTAATCTTCGACAAAGCAGGAATGTCCAATGGAAAAAAGACAGCCTTTTCAATAAATGGTGCTGGGAAAATTGGACAGCCACATGCAGAAAAATGAAATTGGACCATTTCCTTACACCACACACAAAAATAGACTCAAAATGGATGAAGGACCTCAATGTACGAAAGGAATCCATCAAAATCCTTGAGGAGAACACGGGCAGCAACCTCTTCGACCTCTGCCGCAGCAACATCTTCCTAGGAACAACGCAAAAGGCAAGGGAAGCAAGGGAAAAAATGAACTACTGGGATTTCATCAAGATCAAAAGCTTTTGCACAGCAAAGGAAACAGTTAACAAAATCAAAAGACAACTGACAGAATGGGAGAAGATATTTGCAAACGACATATCAGATAAAGGACTAGTGTCCAGAATCTATAAAGAACTTAGCAAACTCAACACCCAAAGAACAAATAATCCAATCAAGAAATGGGCAGAGGACATGAACAGACATTTCTGCAAAGAAGACATCCAGATGGCGAACAGACACATGAAAAAGTGCTCCATATCACTCGGCATCAGGGAAATACAAATCAAAACCACAATGAGATATCACCTCACACCAGTCAGAATGGCTAAAATCAACAAGTCAGGAAATGACAGATGCTGGCGAGGATGCGGAGAAAGGGGAACCCTCCTACACTGTTGGTGGGAATGCAAGCTGGTGCAGCCACTCTGGAAAACAGCATGGAGGTTCCTCAAAATGTTGAAAATAGAACTGCCCTATGACCCAGCAATTGCACTATTGGGTATTTACCCTAAAGATACAAATGTAGTGATCCAAAGGGGCACGTGCACCCGAATGTTTATAGCAGCAATGTCCACAATAGCCAAACTATGGAAAGAACCTAGATGTCCATCAACAGATGAATGGATCAAGAAGATGTGGTATATATACACAATGGAATACTATGCAGCCATCAAAAGAAATGAAATCTTGCCATTTGCAACAACATGGATGGAACTAGAGCGTATCATGCTTAGCGAAATAAGTCAAGCAGAGAAAGACAACTATCATATGATCTCCCTGATATGAGGAAGTGGTGATACAACATGGAGGCTTAAGTGGGTAGAAGAAGAATAAATGAAACAAGATGGGATTGGGAGGGAGACAAACCATAAGTGACTCTTAATCTCACAAAACAAACTGAGGGTTGCCGGGGGGAGGGGGTTTGGGAGAGGGGGTTGGGATTATGGACATTGGGGAGGGCATGTGATTTGGTGAGTGCTGTGAAGTGTGTAAACCTGGTGATTCACAGACCTGTACCCCTGGGGATAAAAATATATGTTTATAAAAAATTTAAAAAAAAATAAAAAAATTTAAAAATAAAAAAAAAAAAAAGAAAATATTTAAAATTACTTTACAATGAACTAATGATGTAATATCAATGCCCAAATGATAGAATATATCTAGGAATTCATATAAATGAAACATGCTCCCTTTTATAAAGCATTCAACTAATTTCATCTCAAACAGGCTTCAACAGTTTTGCAAAAATTATGGATGGCACCACTCAATAAAAACAGACTTTTCTAATTTAAAGGGTCCTCAGAGGCCACCTAATCAAGCTCCTTCATTTACAGATGAGCTTCCAGGGGTCTCGAAACATGAACTAAGTGGCCCCACATCCAGTGTCATTGCTAGAACTCACTTGTCCTAGCTCTCATATTAGCGCTCTTTCCACTATATCAACTGGTCATTTGATTGAAAGCCTGAGAAATCTGCTTTGAAAATCAAAGGGCAATAAATCTAGCTCATCTACACATTAGAAGGTCAACTTCTAATTTATTATCAAACGCATGAGTTAAAACCTTCTCAGTGTAGTGTATAGATTAGTATGGATCTGCTACCCTAGAATACATGAACAATTACATTGTTAAAACCTTTGAACAAGTTTGAAATTATGCTACAAATAATAACATTAGCTTCATACATCTTCCTGTTAAATACTTCCTGTCATGTGAGCACCAGTTAATGTAGAAAGAGATACTGAAAAATTGTGGGCTAGTAAAGGTCTTACGGATAATAGAGTTTTTAAAAATTTATCCATAACAGTGACCTGAAGCTACAGAGCTCTTCTGAGAAGTTTTAGGTGGAAGTTTTAAAAACCTTCTTGATTATGTTTAAATTTTTAGCACAGAAGACTGTGCTCTTCTCCCCTGCTTCAGGATGCCTCCACCCTCCAAGAACACTCCTGGAGATTTATTAATCTGATGCCTGGTTTTCAGACTAAAAATAAGGAAACCTCCACAAAGCTCATGCTACTATTATTGATCTTAAGCTTCTGGGGATAACAACCAAAGCTCAGAGGTAGATAATATTGCAAACACTTCTCCCCATGACAGCACGCCAAGATCCAGACCAGAATTTTCATCAGTAAAAAATGCTGACCTGGGAAGTATATGGAGGGGGACATGGAACATTTAAAATATCAAGGGCCCACTTACCCTTTATTCTAGCAGTGGCTGAACTAATAAAAGTCAAGGGTTATTGAAAATATATCTTTCCATCACTAGTATTTTTCTGTAGCAGTTATCACCACGGGGCCTTAGAGCTTTGACAAAGAAGCTTTTTAACATGAAAACAGCAAGAAGCAAGCCCCAGAGCTGAGCTGGTTGGATGCCCAAATGCTGCTTTTTAAAAACAAGCTTGGAGAGCATTAAGCATCTCTGAGCAAGCATTTCCTTTCCCTCAGGATCATAGATGCTGCTTTTAGACTTTTTCCTCTTCCTTAAGGATCTGTAGGAAATGGGGCCAAATGAGGGACCTCTGCAAACAGCCATTCTTTACCTCTCAAGATCCCTACTACTTATCCCTAGTGAGCATGGCTCTCAGAGAAAATTGAAAGGAAGAAGCAAATAGACTCAAAAGAGGAAATGAAAAGTGTAATAATCAGTAGAGTAATGTTGGGGTAGTAATGACAAAAGAAGATTAAATTTCCCATTTAAAACCTTGCAATTTTCAATGGATTGCCCAAACATTCTACTTGCAAATATGAAAAATATGAAGTAAGAGAAATCAAGTTATCAATATTTCCATTTGTTTTTACATTTCGCCATGGCTTTTTAAAGTGGTAGTGGCAGTTATGGATGATAGACTCAGCAAATCAGTGGGGTCAGGTTAGTACAAAGAACAGTGGGACTGACCAATAATTAGCAAAGTCAAGAAGGTACGTATTCTGCATGAGGTGGTGGCACCTCATCGGCAATAGCTCTTGCTTTTTCATTTTTAATTAATATATCAGGGTTTCTTGGGGAAAAAATGTGCACACTTTGCATTTATCTTGGGAACAGATGACTGATGCATGGTCTATATCAGCAAGCTCACAGAACGATGAAAACCACAATCATTTCTCTTCTTACTATTTTCACCATGTTTATCTACTCATGTCTTCTTGAAAGACATTTATTAAATCCCTACCACGCACCATGTCTATGTTCACACGCCTAGAAATCTGGAACTTACAGGAAAGGGACAATGGTTGTATGCAACATTTAAGAGGGTCAGATTATTTATCATATAAAGCTTTGACTCTAAATAGAATCAAAGGCATTTTTATGCAATTATCTTTTCTATGAACAAATAATGTTTTTTCCATAATCTATGCAAACACCTCCGCCCCCACACACATTAATTAGTATAGGCAGTCTGCAGGGCTGAATGAAAGCATCTCAACAGGAGGGACATCTGGAATTCCCTTTCTGAGAGAACGTGTTTGTTAGTTGCAAGACAGTAATTGCTATCATTGCCTCCCTACGTATCATATTGTAGCCATTCCGTACACCGCTGATATTAATGCAGTGCTTAGAATTAGGGATAAAGATGCTCCTAATTTCAGAGACAAATCTTTTATTGTTTAAATAACACCACGGGCTACTGTTAAGCATTTTAACAAAACAGAATAACCACATAAAATCAAAGAGTAAAAAAAAAACTTCAAACTAGAGTGCAATTTCATCCACATATTTCTGTGGAAGAGCAGCCTATGGATAAGACTTGAGCTTTCATTTCCATGCATTATGGATCATATATATTTATACAAAGGCAGACTAATATATATTATTTGCTAGGCCCTGTGGTAAATGCATATATGATCTCAATTAATCCCTACAGTTACCCAATGAAGCTGATATCATCCTTATGGATGCTTGAAGGTAATGAAATCTAGAAAGTGTGTGTAACTTCTTCAAGGTCACACAGGTAGTACAGACCAAAGTAAGCTCGAAAACTAGGACTGTCTGAGAGCAAAGCTTCCTGATTTTTTTCTCCAAGTCACACTGACTACGCTATTTCTTAATCTCAGATTAACAGATGTGATACAATGGTCACATCTACTTATTTCCACTGTTTATTCATATAAACTATTGTGTTTGTATAAATTAAATCGCATTTTATATGTAAGAAGCTTTGAGTTTATCTTTGAATATTTTCAGTCACTTCTGCTTTTATAAATACTTTCTTCAGGCAATTATTTAGTTTTAAATGACATAGTTACCTTATTACAATGATCATATCCTTGGGTTTTAATTATTTGTTTTAGTAATTTCCACAGGAAATTTAGAGTATGTGAGAAACACAGATTGCAACATGGGACTATTTATTAACATGTGAGTAGTATTTAGTGAATATTTTTCCTATGGTAATGCCTTTCTCTTACACCCGGGAATTACTTATTAGCTACCCCTTCATTTGGGCAAGTGAGAAGGTAAAAATTCATATTTGAACAGTAGATATATTATGAAATAATTAACTTTATAAATGATTATTAGTAAGTATTTATTTAAAATTTATGATTCAAATATTTTCCTGGATTTCCTTTGCTAACAAGCTTAACTATAATACTTAAATATCACTTTATTTTAAAAATATATTTCCAAAGTTTCTCCCTAAACACACACATTGTAATTGATTGCGAAGTCATTAAAAAGCTACTTCAGTATGGGAAAGGATGAAAAAGGAAAATAATAGGACAGTGCAGGAGAAGTTAGGTATTCCTATATGGTACTGGTGAACAACTTGAATAGAGGTAATGAGTTAATATTTATAAAAGTTTTAGAAGTGTTTAGGCCATATCCATCAGTTTTACTTCTGTAAGGCATTATTCAGAAAAGCATGCATAGATGCAGGGATGTGACTGCTTTTTGAAAGGATGTTAATAATACCAAAAAAATGGACTCTGTCTAAACATCCTTCAGTAGGCAGTGGGAAAAAATTTTGTGCATGAAAGGACACTATGAAGAGAGTGAAAACACAATCCTTAGATGGGGAGAAATATTTATAAATCACTTATCTGATAAAAGTTTAATATCTGGAATATGAGCTCTTAGAAGGAGCTTAGAAGGAGCTCTTAGAACTCAACAACAAAAGGACAAAGAATCTAATTTGAAAATAAGCAAAGAGCTTGAACTAATATTTCTTCAAAGAATTACAAATGGTCAACAAGTACATGAAAAGATGCTCAACATCTTTAACCATTAGGGAAATGCAAATCAAAACTGTAACAAACCACTATTTCACACCCACTAAGAAAGCTATGATTAAAAAAAAAAGAAGGCGCCTGGGTGGCTCAGTGGGTTAGGCCGCTGCCTTCGGCTCGGGTCGTGATCTCGGGGTCCTGGGATCGAGCCCCACATTGGGCTCTCTGCTCAGCAGGGAGCCTGCTTCCTCCTCTCTCTGTCTGCCTGCCTCTCTGCCTACTTGTGATCTCTCTCTGTCAAATAGGTAGATGAAATCTTTAGGAAAAAAAAAAAAGAATTTAAAAAATAAATAAATAAATAAATAAAAGGAAGAAAAGTGTTGAAGAAGATGTGGAGAAACTGGAACCCTTGTGCCTTGATGGTGGGAAGGTAAAATGGTGCAGCCATTGTGAAAACAGTTGATTTAGTTAAACATAGAATTAGCACATCACCCAATAATGCCATTCCTAAGTATGTACTCAAAAGAATTGAAAACAAAGACTCAAACAGATATTTGCATGCCAGTATTATCCACAGTAACCAAAAGGTTAAAACATCCCCAAGGACCATCAACAGATGCCTGGATAAACAAAACATGGTGTATATATACACAATTGAATGCTATTCCGCCACAAAAAGAAATGAAGCTTTGAAACATGTTACAACACAGATGAACTTTGAAAACGTTATGCCAGATGAAATAAGACAGACACAAAAGAACAAGTATTGTATGACTCCACTTAGATGCATTATCTAGAATAGGCAAATTCATAACACCTGAAAGAGTGGGAATTACCAGAGGCTGGGGTAGAGGAAAATGCGGTTATTGTATAAGGGCTACAGGGTTTCTGTTTGGAGTGATTGAAAAAGTTCTAGAAATAGTGGTGATGGCTGCACAACATTGCAACTATAATTCATGCCACAGAATTGTGTATTTTAAAAGAGTTAGGAGCACCTGGGTGGCTCAGTGTGTTAAGTGTCTGCCTTCAGCTCAGGTTATGATTCCAGGACCCTGGGATCAAGCCCCACATCAGGCTCCCTGCTCAGCTGGGAGCCTGCTTCCCCTTTTCCCCTCCCTCATGCTCTCTCTCTCTGTCAAATAGATAAATAAAATCTCTAAAAGTTAAAATGACAACTTTCATTATATACATTATGCTACAATAAAAAAAGATTGTGGACTGAATATGAATTCATTCAGATTATCATTATGTAAACATTAAAATGCTGATGTAGATCTAAATTTATTGGTAAAAAGGGTATCTACCATTCATTTGTATGAGAAAAAAAAATCCTCAAAAATCAGGTTATATAGTGTGATGACATTTGAATAAATAAATATGTATGGTGTGTTTCCATGTATGTGGATGAATGTGTGTGTGTGTGTCTCTGCTGCGTGTGTGTGGCAGAAAGAGACAGAGAGAAATGATAAAACTGCATACGTAGTGGTTAAAACTAAGCTGAAATCTCAGGTGATTGATTTTTTGTTTTGTTTTTCTTTTCTGAACTCTAATGTTATTCTGTTCACTTGGATTTTTTATACACAGAGCGTTTTAGAAATTAAGCTTTTCTCATTTTCAACAGAAGAGAAAAAATGAAGACTAACATGAAAAAGTAGAAGTTTAAAAAGGTGGGGGAGAGGAGCAGGAGAAGTAGAGGGAAAAGAAGGGGGGAACTTATTGCTGAGGCCAACTTACTGCTGTCGACTTACCTCAGAGATCAGTTCTTTATGGAAGAAAAAAGACTTAGCACTCCAAAATACAGAGAAAGAACCAGGCAAGACCAACTCCTGGAGTTGAATGTCTCCCTTCTATGGTGTGTTTTCCAGCCCGTCTTGCCCCCCGATCACTTGCAGTAAGAATTTCTGTCCAATGAAGTAGCAGTTACTCCTGTCATATATAAAACGGAGAAATTTTCATGAAGATAATTCAGTTGTAGCCAGACTGTACTTATGTTCTTCCACTTCATTTTCCATTTTCATTCTGGGCTCATGGGAGGTTGGGGCTTCCTTGGCTATGTGACATTAATGTGGTCATGCAATTTGCGTTGGCCAGTGACGTATGAATAGAAAAGCCAGATATCAATTTCAACAGGAACTGTTAGAGTTAGCAAATCATTTTTCATGTTTGCTTTTCATCTCTTGACAAAAATGGAAGCACTGGGATGGAGTCTCCCTCAACCTGCATACCCGACAATGAAAACATAAATCAAAGCCCCCCTTGATCCATGACGGACAGGTGGCATGAGTGAAAAATAGATCTTCGTTGTTTTACTCACCAAGATGTGGGAGTTGCTCATTACTACACCAGACCCTCACTTATCCAGAAGGACAGTTTGGAAAAAAGAAAAAAAATTCTGAGATCTTGTATTCAGAGTTACAAGAAAAAATTCATTCGACAAATATTTCTTGAGCACCTGTTTTGTGCCAGACATGGTCCCAGCTAGATGGTAAACCCGAGGAACAAAACCAGCCTTGTGGAGTTTTGATTTTAATGTGGGAAACAGACATAAACAATAAACATAATACATACAAATCATATGCTAGTCTTTTTTTAAAAAGATTTTATATATTTGAGAGACAGAGAGAGAGAGAGAGAGCACGAGCAAAGGGAGAGGAAAAAGGAGAAACAGACTCCCTGCTTAGCATGGAACCGTACACACTGCTCCATCCTAGGACCAAGAAATCATGACCTGAGCTGCAGTCAGATGTTTAACTGACTGAGCCAACCAAGCACCACAATTGTAGGCTATTCTAAAAGATGATAATATTATAGAAAAATATATTGGAGCAAGAAAAGAGGGACCAAAAATGGTAAGAAGTCAGCTGGGTTAAAATTTTAAATAGGGTGTTTGGAGTAGTCCTCACTGAGAAATTACATGTGTTCGAAGACTTGGAAGCAAACACACGAACTTCAAGTGACAACTCAAGATGAGTTGAACACAGGGGGCCAGGGACAGTGAATTGGTTTTCATGCCTATCCAGAATGAGGAAAGGATTTTATTTATTGAGGATCTATCGAGGATTTTATTGGGAAATAACCTCAAGAGAGACTGGGTTACCATGTGAATTCATTGCATATACACAGTCACATTTTCTTTCATAAGATAAAGGGGTTAATTCTAAATTTTTAACTGAACTAAAAATAAAACCCACATGCTTATGTGTAGGAACTCTGATCTAATACATTTCCATTTCATTTATCATTGCTTCTCCTGGATCATGAATTGGATAGGGTTATAGAAATCATAGAGGGTTCAAAAGACTTACTTTAAAGATTTGAAAACAGCATTCACAGTGAAATGCTGAGGGGATTAAAATTCATTTGCAATACTATAAGTGTGTGCATTTGCATATAATGCATATGTATAGACCATTCATATATAGACACACTTATCCATGCATATAGATATATATCCTTAGAGTATTATAATGCCATTTGCCATAGAATTTCTTGTCATGCACAAGCTGAGAATCAAGCTGCAGATGGTATGTCCATAGTTAACTCAAGTTTCCACCCACTAAATCTAGACTCATATCACAACATGGTCAATAATGTGATGAGAAATTAAATTGCCTTAGCCTAGCTCATTGGATATTCTAGAGGACTGGCCTAAGAGATACGTGAACCATTTGTTCCTCCAGATCCACTAACTCTATATCAAGATAAAACTGTGCGCTGATCTATGAAAACTTTGAAGAAATACCTTTGTAGAAATATGACCTAAGAATCTACCCTTGGCATAAGTAGTTCTGCATACTGAGAAAATATTGCAATAATTATAATTTAGCACTCAGACATTTTTATCTCCTCAATAAAGCAAATCTTAGTTCATGAATTTGAGTTTCTAAACATCTTCATTCATCATTGAGGGGTCAAAAAATATGAAATGAAAGGGTAAAAATGGGAGGACAACAGTCGAAAAGACCATCCTTTCCTCGTTCATATAAACTCAAGATAGTTGCTATTCAAGGCAGGTGCCAAGGCCTGCTCCGAATTGGGTTTATATCCATGGAAAGCAGGTAGGAGATCACCTAGAGGTGTGAAGTAAAATTCCTTTTACTTTATATTACCTTCTGCTGACGAATGTTTGCTCTCAGAGACTAAATAGTACAAGGCACAATACCTAACACCTAGGTTAACAGTAACACAGTGTGGGAATTTCAAGCAAAGCAATATTGTGACTGTAAACTGTGGACACCATTATACCATTCTGAGCAACTTGGTTAAACGCATTTTTCCTTTCAAATATTATTCCTGTGGATAAATTAGAAAGGATGGTTTGAAGGGGGAAAAAACCACCGAGCTGAAGCTTTGTCCTTGGCTTTTCATTGCTCAGCTGGGAGAAAACAACTACCAGAGAGGTCTGCAACCTTACTCTGCCATACCGTTCAGAATGTCAGCCATAGATCACCTGTGACAAGTATTTAATTCTTTGTCTCACCAGGGACAATGTGCAACCTTCTCCTGGAAGTGAGGTGTTTCATTTCATTTTAAAGCTGCCAAAAATAGTTGTCTTTTTGGCCTTGCAGTAAGCTCTTTTTCGATTTAGTATTCCCAACTTCTTGCTCTAAAAGCTGTGAAAATCATTCCCTTTCTACTGATTTCCACACTAAGTCCTTTCAAAAGTCTATGACATACATGATTCTTCCCGTCATAACAGTGCTTGTTTTTGTTTTCCCACAGATGACCACATAGAACATTTTGACTTTGTTTTTTTTTTCCCCAGCTGAACAGAATAAAATATTAGGATGTAATGATTAAAGAGACAGATCAAATGTGTGTTATTTATCGGACTTCTGCTGAGGAGGAAATAAAGATTTGAGCAAAAGTAAGCAAGCAGTTTTTATAGGTGATGTGGTGAAAAACACATGATATCATAATCACAGCTGATATGCCCAGTCATCGGAAGACTCATTCTACCACTAAGAAGAGAGCATCTGCAGAGTCAAATACTGCCTCGTGCCATTTTTCAGATCGTCAACAACTCCGTATGCCCCAGTACGGGACTGTAACATAGTCACCTAGCACTGTGGAGCAGGTCTCCCTGTCCTCCAGCTGCGTCCATTGGGACTGAATTTAAATCACCGTCATAATGCTATTAAAAAATCAAAAAGTATCTAAAGTATTCCTTGCTTTATTTCCATTCCTAAAAAATGAGCAAAAGTGAAATGTGTGCTATAAGCTCTATTTGAAATGTACTCAAAACATGAGTTTCTAAATGTTTGCAGATATCGTGATTATGTATATATCATGATATGAAATTGCCCATTGAAACTTCGAAGGAGAGACTGCAGGACTCTGTTCTCTGCGAAATGGGTTCTCACAGTTGCAGACACAGTGAACAATGAAAAACCTAAAAATTGTTACATTTAAATAGAAAAGAAAGTAGGTATGTAGGAAATAAATACATTTAAAATAGTTTGGCCTTTAAAGTTGTAAAGTCGGTGTGGACAATAAAAAAAATAGACTGGAAAACTGTTCTTATGCTAGAGGTGTCAGTCATCTAAACAAGGGCAAAATAACAATGCATATAAAATAATAAATAGTTTTCAGGCCATTGATAGTCACTCACCTGGGGTAGGTCAAATTCATTTGAATTGTTTAAACATTTTAAGTTACTGCTATTGGATTGTTAAGATGCTTTTCCTCAAACATAAACTCTCATTTGTATATAAATGCATGGATGTGTAGATAACCTATTCTGGTTTCCTTAATATTTTTCAAAGGTAAGATGGACTTTAGAAAATATATGCAGAAAATAAATACAGGAAAATGTAGTGTTTTTCACTTTAATTTTTGTATTTAGAGGTTTAGAAAGCTTTTTTCTTTAATTTCATGTGTACTTTACTTCTCCATGTCTTGTGTTTCTTCATTACATAGTAAGTTGCTTGTGGGCATATGGAATGCCTCAGATAAACTGCATATAAGCTACTTGAAAATTTGCCGTAATTCCAGTGACAATCATTTTCAAATTTGCTTTCTCTGTTAAAAATTTTGCCAGAGTGGAGACATTATTTTCTATCTGTTAGACTCTGACTGCATTCCTGACCCAACCATGCCAGTAAGATATATGTTAGAAAATATTATGGCATTGTAATAATGCTTTCGAGTGGAACATAGCCCTATGGGACATATTTTATGTGTGCTGTAGATATTGGGAAGAAAAGCATTCAGGGGGCATGTTACTCACAGTGAAGCTGTCGCCAGGTAATAGAGTACTACAGTACTTGGGTGAAATGATACAGAGAGACTTATTTCATTTTCCAGTGAAACATTTTAAATGGCTTCCTCTTAAGAGTCTGAAACTTGTCTAAGCAGAGGGAAAAAAAGCAGCAAGGCTGATAAAATCATAAATAGCTTTTCCATCATTGCTGAAACTCTAATTTTCTTGCTTATTGCTTGAGTTGATAAAACAAATAAAAGAAGGAATCTCAGAGAGAGGTTTCTTTAATATGCAAAATGAATTTCAATGAACTCTCCTGCTGGTATTTTTATGGAAAACCTGACTACATGGTACACATGGAATGTAGAAATCTGCATTTAGATAGAAATATTATAAAATGCATGGTAGGGTACAAAGTCAGTCTTTTAATGGAGATGGTAAAGTGCGGCATTATACGGTTGAGTGGAAAGACAGCACGCATACATGCTTTCACTTCTTCAGTAACCAAGCGCCTGGTTTGCCCAAGAGAGTATTACATTATTTTGAGTCTTTGACAAATATTGATGACGAAAAAAATATACCATATGGATAGATCCCTTTCCAAGGGAAATTTTTCTGCTATCCAAGAGATATGCCTGTTAACGTATGGATTTTCCTAATTTTCCTCAAATCCTTCTGGGAAATCATGAAGATTGATTGAGTTGGAAGGTATTTCATTGTACTGAGGTGAATTTCACTATAAAGAACTGAGTGATGTCGCATGATTAGATTAAAACAAGAGAGGACAAAAATACTTGAATCTTAAATGACTGATTTTGGGGTGGCCTCGGGAATTTCACAGTCCGGCAGTGGCTCACGCATTCTGCTAGCAAGTGGACAGAGCAGTTTGCCTCTCGCAAACTATTCCACAGGACTAGAGGAAGGACAAACGAGTTGACATTTGTGTCGACATTTGGAAACATCAAATGAGCATTTCCTTATGCTGTGAGTGGAATTGTTATTATCTAGCATGTGTACAAATAGCTATTACAGGTATGAGAGAAAGAACTGGAATAGTGGTCATAGCGATCTATACCTTGTTGAAATAAAGAGCCTGGATCATAAGTAATTATGGGCAGAAGTAATCATAAAGATTTGAGGTGGTTTATAGAAAACGATCTTTTATAAGATTCCTATGTTTGAATTAAGCCCATCCAATGAGTTCACAACAGACAGAAACAAATCAGGGACACACACTCACGGCAGGGGGAATATTTCTGTCCCTTTGCTCTCCTCCAAAGAGAGCCCCCCACCCGCCCCCCCACCACACACACAGAAGGAACAGGATAAAGGCCACGGAATTCCACAGAACAAAGAGAATGGGGTAAGAGCTGACAATGACAAACTTGGGGCAGCTGGAAAGCCTATAGAGATGGGACGCCAGAGTAGACAGCATTTAAAAAAGTGGTGACATGGGTCTGAAGGGGGTGAAGTCAAGGAGGTAAGCACACTGCCCCCTGAAAACCCCAGACAGGCCAAGACGTCACTGCTGAAGTGGGCGGAGGGGCGGGGCTAGGAATAGGACTGGCTGCAAGTCTGTGCACTCAGTGGCTCAGACCCCTTCCCTAGCATGACAGAGCCATGGCAGGACACTTCTGCAGATGGAGACCCTGAGAAAGTGAAACCCAAATCTGCTGATGGTGGGGACTTCACTGATGCTTCCACAAGTAAACCAGGGTTGGGAAGCACCAAATCTTCGTAGAACTACATTTTTCATAATAAAAATCCAATAACTCTGAAATTGAAAAATTAAGAAATTTATTATGATCTTGTTACTCTGGACAACTACCAGAGAAAAAGAGCTGAAAGAAGCAAGAGGCCACGGTGTGTGGGAACTGCAGGGAGGGAGGACTTGCTCTAATTCCCCTGAGCTCGTAGAATTACTTGGCTTTTGGGACGCCTGGGTGGCTCAGTCGGTGAAGCGTCTACCTTCTGCTCCAGTCGTGATCTGGAAGTCCTGGGATGGAGTCCCACATAGGGCTTCCTGCTCAGCAAGGAGTCTGCTGCTCCCTCTGCCTGCCCTCCCCCTGCTCGTGCTCGCTCTTTCTTCTCTGACAAATAAATAAAATCTTAAAAATTTTTAAAAAGGTATTATTTGACTTTTAAAACTATCTGCATGCATACATTTCAAAAGTAAACATTAAATTAAAATGCAGAACTGATGACACTCTTTGTAAAAAGAATAGTACACACACTAAGCCAAATACGGAGAAAAGAATAGCACATTGATATATTCAGCAATGAGCATTGTTTTTTTCAAGCACAGAATTGAAATGATCTGGCAAAATATTTTAGCAATCAAAGTGTAAATGAATCTCTTCATGGTTAGGAAGAGTATTTTTTTTTTTGCTAACCATTCTTTTCTCCCACTTTTCTCTTGAGAGTCTATTCACTCATTTTTAAAATTCCTCTTCCTGGCCCATTTTCATAACGGGGTGTACGTTGGGTTATTTGACTTAACACTGAGTTTGCCACTTTACTCAGCATCAAAACAATGGAAAGAGATCATGAAAAGAAAAGCAATTTTAGGGCAAGTATAACACATGGTTAGGTTCAGATTCCTCATGTGAATAAAAATCATTGCTTTAATGACACAGTACACTGAGGTTAAACACTAAAAAGGAAAGGTAACACATGATTTACATAATTAAATTTAAGGGTTAGAGCTTTATTACACTGATTTTTCAGTAAAGTTTAGATAAATAAGATAAAGTAATAAAGCACCTTAAAGACAACACCTTTTTTTCCCCCCCAAATCTCAATCTCATTGGAATATATTGTGGTCTTGCATTAATTGTTTTGACCAAAAAGGGAAGTGTTAAAGAATTATGGCAAAGTTTTTAGTGACCAACTAATTTAGGAATGTTCTTCATTCCTATGAAAAAACATTAGCTAACTGTAGTTTTTCATCATCTCTTTTTCTATATAATTTAATTCATGTTTAATTAACTCTTAATCTTAAGAGTCTCTGAATATTCAGAATGTCTTCCTGCAAAAATCACCGAAGAACTTCAGGACGAATTCATATTCACTGTGCTCCAGTGTCTGCCCACCGAAAGTAACAGAGACCTTGTATGAGGCATGTCTCGGGCTTGCCATCATGCCCTGATTCTCCCAAGGTTAATGGATGACTATACTTTAGTTGAATTATCAAATATAATGTTCTACTGTATGTGCTATTGACTAGGAAGACACAACTAGGCACTAGAAGCTAATGGCCATTACTTTGCCCTGCTTTCAACTTTAAACATTGCTCCCAAGTACTACTTGCTTTACTGATGTTGACTGTTATTGACTTAAAGATCAGCATTTTTATTTCCTGCTGCTTTTCCTTCTCTAATCAGGGAAACCAAGTGGGGTATCAATTTCTTTTATCAAAATGTTATCATTATGAAAATCACACAATGAAATCGTGTGTGTCTGAAACATTCAGATTTTGTAAAAGGAAATTTAAAACAATAACCAGTACTAAAGACATGTAACATAACAACAACAACAACAAGGTTCTATTCTTTAGAGATTAATCGAACATGTTAAAAATGCACTGCAAAGATTTCATAGTTATTTAAGCCAAAAATAAGATAAAGATTGTTAAAGATTTATGGAGCATATTATAAAACTAAATGATGAGGCATCACGAATCTTTGACTCTGCATGTATTCCATGGGCGTGTTTCAAGGAGTAAAGCACAGCATCATTCCTCTATCTGCCCAGAGAAGAGAAAGGGAGCAACATGACAGATGGACCAAGTTTAGTTTTATAGGCATTTGCAACTGAACAGTCTGGCTTCCTGTTTAAACTACTCAAGCTTCACTCTCAGAGTTCATTATATCATCCTGATGCTTCAACTGAACTGCTGGTTGTGTTAATGCCAAACACTATCTTACTCTATTATGAGAATTTTGTTGCCCCTAATTGTCATTGGGTCTTACTTGATTAAGGAAAGGAGAATGAGCGTGTGTTCCTCCACTGTTCATATCTAATAGTATAAAATGCTCTGGAACTTCCTACATCACCTTGACTATGAATAAATATTGGAATAACAAGACTTCTGTTTTTAAGAAATGAGTTGATCTTAGGATGTTTTATTTCTTCTATGACATAACTTCATCCATAATCTGCCACAGGTTTCCTTTGGAATGTCTAGATTCATTAGTATCAGGATGGGTCTTTAGATCTAATCGAATAAGATGTATTTTTCAACCAAAGCTCTTTAACTTATTTTATTAAATTTCCTTTCCTGTTAATGCAGAAGTTCAGTAATAATTAGGACTGTGATGGATTAATGATTGATAATTTTTCAAGTTAATATTGGCAAGCCGTAGTCAGAGACATGCATTATTGCTATTCATCCCTGCTCTCTGGCATATTGAACGTAAGCAAACTTGCTTTCCTTCCCTCTGTTTAATGGGCTGGAAGGTATTGACCTGGACCTGCAGTCTGCTCATTTCCATGATTGATGTATTTCCACTTAAATAGTGTGGATTCTTTTTGCGGTTTGTGTTGCCATTGAGAATAGATTTAAAGGGGACCTGACCAGCTCATATTTTAGATTATATGAACATAGCAAAAATCACTATAATGGACAGAAATAACATTTGTTTATCCAGTACAACTCTGCCCTTAAGATGAATTCTAATACTAGCCTAAATAGGCTAGTATTAAAAAAAAATAGATGCCTATTATTTTATTCTAAAAATGAAAATCAACTAACATATTGAGGCATTTATGAGTAATTTATGGAAATTAGGAATTTTAAATATATATATATATATATATATAAAGTAGATTTTTTAGATCTCCATTTTATCGCAGTTTAGATTTTGTCTTGTAAGTAACAGGGAATAATAAATATTTTGTTTTAGCGTGCCAGGTATACTACTAAATCTATCTTTTAAATGATGACGCTATGCTCCTTACTCTGTAGATGACGGATTGGAATATAAGAGACTCCGAAGGCAGACAGAGCAGCATGGATGCTATTACAGTGTTCCAGGTGAGAGGTAGAAGGTGAGGCTGAAAAATGGTGAGGTGTGGAGCTACCCCCACAGCTGCAGCAAAGCAGAAAAGGAATCAGATGCCAGGCGGTTTTCAAATGATAGAAGGAGTGCTTACAAACCAAATGACAATTTGCCCATGGGTTTATGTGGATGAATCAGGGGCAGAGGTTGGCAGAAAAAGTGGGAGTAGGGAAAGGAAGGTGCTAAGAATGACCTTGCTCAGACTATCTGGGGCAGGTAAAGAATACTGACCTCCAACAATGCTCACAAAAAGGCTGTGAAGCATGTCTCTGTTCTTGTAAGGAAAGGTATATGTGTGGGGCTTTCTTTGTTTCCTGCAAGGAAACACAAGTGCATAAAATTAACACAACCTTTATGGAGTACAACGTTGTGCCAAGAAGAGTACAGAATTGAGAATACACAGTTATTTCCATCATGTTTTCTTCCGTAAGAAAGAAACAAAAAAGATACTGCAATCAAAGACATAGAGATCTTGAAAAGATCCATCTCAAGATTACTGAAAACCAAATTTTTAGTGGCTAATAGAAGGAAGCCACTTAACTATGTACTGGAAAAATTAGAAGGTATAAAATGAAAGTACCTCTTTCTTTTTTTAAAAACTCTCTACCTCCTCACCACTATCATTAACGTTGGGCTTACACATTGCCAGAACTTTCTTGCGTAAGTTGATTCTTGAAAAGGTAGGAGAAATTTTAAGGCGAAGCAGTAACCAGACACCCAGACACCTCCCTATCTCATTTAATCACAACTCCATCCAAACTTCAAAGCAGTCATTTTGTTTAAGACTTGTTTGCACAAGAAGATGTTACTAACCTCTTCTAGGGAGTAGAAACCTAACCTTTTTATTTCTTAAAATTATGGAACTAGAATATTTTATACTCCCTAACAATGTCTTCGACATCAGCAGTATATTTGATTTTATTACTAGTACATTCTGCCCAACCAAAACCCAGTTAGGATATCTATTTGTGAACCTTCATCATTTAGGTTAATGCATCAGTACCTTATAATAGAAGGCAGTTCTGGATCTTCCACCTTGAGCAGTATAAACCATATGAATTTTTTGTGTGCTGTTTAATCTTTATGAATGTTTACCCTCCCCATAGCTCTTTTCAGCAGAGAACACCACCTATTTATAGCTTAACACGCTTCAATAATTTACAGTAACTGAAACAGTACATACAAGTCTCTTATAAAAAGGTTAGTAGTCTTTTTTAACTATGAAGAAAAGAGGATGCTTTGAATTCTAATATTTGTATATTTTACAGGAAACAATTTTTTCTTACATAAGTGCAAACACTATCAAAAGTGATTCGTAAAACAGACTCCGGTTTTGTGCAAGCCTCTCAATGTGCATACAGTTACTAAAAACATAAGTTAACTTTCTAAAGAGTTAATCTCCAAAACTCTTAGGTATATGCAATCTTCAATTGCAATCCACAATTTCAAGAAATCTATGGGCTCTGTATCAGAAATATCAAGTATATTGATCCACATTCTTTCCTTCCATATCGCAATGTCATCTCTTATTAACAATTTGGAAAATACCTGTTTCCAGCAAAGATTACAAAAGACAAGTAGAGTCTCCAAGTAAAGTTTATAAGAGGAAAAAAGCCATAAATAAACATGGACAGAAATATTCTAACTTTCTGTAGCCCATTCAATGTCTCTCATAACAAAACATCAAAAATCTTCATATACGGCCTGTTGTCTTCTGTTGTACACATGTTTTACCTTCATTAAAATTTATTCCTTGATATCCTAAAAGTATTAATGTATTGTGGAGAAAACAAATCATGTCTTCTTAGAATGTTTAAATCTAAGGATATACCTGAAATAAATGCCTTTAGAAGCTATGTGATTAATGGTAATAAATTCTACTACTTTTTATCAGAAAGGACTTTAGATGCTTTAGATACTTTAGATACTTTTCACCAGAAGGGACTTTAGCATATTACAGTCTTGACAATATAACTTTCTGGTGTGTTTGACTGGTCAGTTACATTTTTTAAATGTTTCATTTTTTAGGATTGACTTTTTACAACCCACTAGAATTAGAGTATGGAAATTATATATTTTTTAAACTAAAGAGAAAAGAAAATAGATTATAGATATCTCTAATGTAATACCTTTTTTAAAAAATTCATTAAATGCTTTCAACATTATTTCATGATTACAGCTAATTATAGTAACTCTTTTTTCTTCTTCATTAAAAGTCTGCCACCTTAATAATGTGCTATTGATGTTTTTATTAAAAGAAATCATTGTACTCTTGTTTCAAACACATTTCTTTTCACTTTGCCTTCAGATATGTCTATGACTGTAATAAATTTGCTATCAGGAATATCCCGGTTCAATAATTTTATTAAATAAAAAGGATGATTTTTACTCATGAGAAGAGGCTTATTAACCCAGATCTATACAAACAGGAATTAAAGAAAATGACTACATTGAGAAAATGGTGTTATAGAAAAGCAGACATGGTGGTAAATTTTAAATCTGAGCCAGAACCATCTTTTCCTCTAAGCTCAAAGAGTCACTATTCCACAGACAGCAAAGGGGAGAGAACGGGAGAGAAATGGGGAAACGCTGTTTGCGTTCAGCAGCCCAGGAGTGACTGGCCGTGTGTCTCCTACCATGTTAAGCATCAAGAGACTTTTTTTTGCTTTTGTTTTTGACTGGTCAAAAAATGTATCACTTATAGAGAATTTTTCATATGATGTAGTCTATATACAAAAATGCATATATGTTTAACATACCATTCTCAGAATTTTTAAAATTGCATATGCCCATGCAACCTACTTTTCTATCAAGGTAGCAGACATCTCCATCATACCAGAAGGATCCCTCATAATAACTTCAAATGGCTTTAACTAACATTTTTTAACATCAAATATGACTTGTAAACAAGACAATTGCATGCTACATGTAAAGGATGGATCTATGTGAGCTAAAAGTATGAAATAAGCAAATTGGCAAATAGATACTAGGATAATAGAAAACAAAACAAAACAGGAAATCAAATTTAACTAACATTAGCACACTCAAATATCTGGTACTAGCATTTAGTGGGTAGAGATGACGAATGCTTCTAAACATCCCACAGAGAAGACCAAATGACAGAGAATAAAGAAGCTGAGCAAAAGAGGGACAAACAGCTACTGGACCACGAGGGGAGAATTCGAGAGATAAGTGACACCATAAGACGAAACAACATTAGAATAATTGGGATTCCAGAAGAAGAAGAAAATGAGAGGGGAGCAGAAGGTATACTGGAGAGAATTATTGGGGAGAATTTCCCCAATATGGCAAAGGGAACGAGCATCAAAATTCAGGAGGTTCAGAGAACGCCCCTCAAAATCAATAAGAATAGGCCCACACCCCGTCACCTAATAGTAAAATTTACAAGTCTCAATGACAAAGAGAAAATCCTGAAAGCAGCCCGGGAAAAGAAGTCTGTAACATACAATGGTAAAAATATTAGATTGGTAGCTGACTTATCCACAGAGACCTGGCAGGCCAGAAAGAGCTGGCATGATATTTTCAGAGCACTAAACGAGAAAAACATGCAGCCAAGAATACTATATCCAGCTAGGCTATCATTGAAAATAGAAGGAGAGATTAAAAGCTTCCAGGACAAACAACAACTGAAAGAATTTGCAAATACCAAACCAGCTCTACACGAAATATTGAAAGGGGTCCTCTAAGCAAAGAGAGAGCCTACAAGTGGTAGGTCAGAAAGGAACAGAGACCATATACAGTAACAGTCACCTTACAGGCAATACAATGGCACTAAATTCATATCTCTCAATACTTACCCTGAATGTGAATGGGCTAAATGCCCCTGTCAAAAGACACAGGGTATCAGAATGGATTAAAAAACAAAACCCACCTATATGTTGCCTCCAAGAAACTCATTTTAAGCCCGAAGACACATCCAGATTTAAAGTGAGGGGGTGGAAAAGAATTTACCATGCTAATGGACATCAGAAGAAAGCAGGAGTGGCAATCCTTATATCAGATCAATTAGATTTTAAGCCAAAGACTATAATAAGAGATGAGGAAGGACACTATATCATACTCAAAGGGTCTGTCCAACAAGAAGATTTAACAATTTTAAATATCTATGCCCCCAATGTGGGAGCAGCCAACTATATAAACCAATTAATAACAAAATCAAAAAAACACATCAACAATAATACAATAATAGTAGGGGACTTTAACACTCCCCTCACTGAAATAGACAGGTCATCCAAGCAAAAGATCAGCAAGGAAATAAAGGCCTTAAACGACACACTGGACCAGATGGACATCACAGATATATTCAGAGCATTTCATCCCAAAGCAACAGAATACACATTCTTCTCTAGTGCACATGGAACATTCTCCAGAATAGATCACATCCTCGGTCCTAAATCAGGACTCAACCGGTATCAAAAGATTGGGATCATTCCCTGCATATTTTCAGACCACAATGCTCTAAAGCTAGAACTCAACCACAAAAGGAAGTTTGGAAAGAACCCAAATACATGGAGACTAAACAGTATCCTTCTAAAGAATGAATGGGTCAACCGGGAAATTAAAGAAGAATTGAAAAAAATCATGGAAACAAATGATAATGAAAATACAACGGTTCAAAATCTGTGGGACACAACAAAGGCAGTCCTGAGAGGAAAATATATAGCGGTACAAGCCTTTCTCAAGAAACAAGAAAGGTCTCAGGTACACAACCTAACCCTACACCTAAAGGAGCTGGAGAAAGAACAAGAAAGAAACCCTAAGCCCAGCAGGAGAAGAGAAATCATAAAGATCAGAGCAGAAATCAATGAAATAGAAACCAAAAAGCAATAGAACAAATCAACGAAACTAGGAGCTGGTTCTTTGAAAGAATTAATAAAATTGATAAACCCCTGGCCCGACTTATCAAAAAGAAAAGAGAAAGGACCCAAATAAATAAAATCATGAATGAAAGAGGAGAGATCACAACTAACACCAAAGAAATACAAACTATTATAAGAAAATACTATGAGCAACTCTATGGCAATAAATTTGACAATCTGGAAGAAATGGATGCATTCCTAGAAACATATAAACTACCACAACTGAACCAGGAAGAAATAGAAAGCCTGAACAGACCCATAACCAGTAAGGAGATTGAAACAGTCATTAAAAATCTCCAAACAAACAAAAGCCCAGGGCCAGACGGCTTCCCGGGGGAATTCTACCAAACATTTAAAGAAGAACTAATTCCTATTCTCCTGAAACTGTTCCAAAAAATAGAAATGGAAGGAAAACTTCCAAACTCATTTTATGAGGCCAGCATCACCTTGATCCCAAAACCAGACAAGGATCCCACTAAAAAAGAGAGCTATAGACCAATATCCTTGATGAACACAGATGCGAAAATACTCAACAAAATACTAGCCAATAGGATTCAACAGTACATTAAAAAGATTATTCACCACGACCAAGTGGGATTTATTCCAGGGCTGCAAGGTTGTTTCAACATCCGCAAATCAGTCAATGTGATACAACACATCAATAAAAGAAAGAACAAGAACCATATGATACTCTCAATAGATGCTGAAAAAGCATTTGACAAAGTACAACATCCCTTCCTGATCAAAACTCTTCAAAGTGTAGGGATAGAGGGCACATACCTCAATATCATCAAAGCCATCTATGAAAAACCCACCGCAATTATCATTCTCAATGGAGAAAAACTGAAAGCTTTTCCGCTAAGGTCAGGAACACGGCAGGGATGTCCATTATCACCACTGCTATTCAACATCGTACTAGAGGTCCTAGCCTCAGCAATCAGACAACAAAAGGAAATTAAAGGCATCCAAATCGGCAAAGAAGAAGTCAAATTATCACTCTTCGCAGATGATATGATACTATATGTGGAAAACCCAAAAGACTCCACTCCAAAACTGCTAGAACTTATACAGGAATTCAGTAAAGTGTCAGGATATAAAATCAATGCACAGAAATCAGTTGCATTTCTCTACACCAACAGCAAGACAGAAGAAAGAGATATTAAGGAGTCAATCCCATTTACAATTGCATCCAAAACCATAAGATACCTAGGAATAAACCTAACCAAAGAGACACAGAATCTATACTCAGAAAACTATAAAGTACTCATGAAAGAAATTGAGGAAGACACAAAGAAATGGAAAAATGTTCCATGCTCCTGGATTGGAAGAATAAATATTGTGAAAATGTCTATGCTACCTAAAGCAATCTACACATTTAATGCAATTCCTATCAAAGTACCATCCATCTTTTTCAAAGAAATGGAACAAATAATGCTAAAATTTATATGGAACCAGAAAAGACCTCGAATAGCCAAAGGGATATTGAAAAAGAAAGCCAACGTTGGTGGCATCACAATTCCGGACTTCAAGCTCTATTACAAAGCTGTCATCATCAAGACAGCATGGTACTGGCACAAAAACAGACACATAGATCAATGGAACAGAATAGAGAGCCCAGAAATAGACCCTCAAATCTATGGTCAACTAATCTTCGACAAAGCAGGAAAGAATGTCCAATGGAAAAAAGACAGCCTTTTCAATAAATGGTGCTGGGAAAATTGGACAGCCACATGCAGAAAAATGAAATTGGACCATTTCCTTACACCACACACAAAAATAGACTCAAAATGGATGAAGGACCTCAATGTACGAAAGGAATCCATCAAAATCCTTGAGGAGAACACGGGCAGCAACCTCTTCGACCTCTGCCGCAGCAACATCTTCCTAGGAACAACGCAAAAGGCAAGGGAAGCAAGGGAAAAAATGAACTACTGGGATTTCATCAAGATCAAAAGCTTTTGCACAGCAAAGGAAACAGTTAACAAAATCAAAAGACAACTGACAGAATGGGAGAAGATATTTGCAAACGACATATCAGATAAAGGACTAGTGTCCAGAATCTATAAAGAACTTAGCAAACTCAACACCCAAAGAACAAATAATCCAATCAAGAAATGGGCAGAGGACATGAACAGACATTTCTGCAAAGAAGACATCCAGATGGCGAACAGACACATGAAAAAGTGCTCCATATCACTCGGCATCAGGGAAATACAAATCAAAACCACAATGAGATATCACCTCACACCAGTCAGAATGGCTAAAATCAACAAGTCAGGAAATGACAGATGCTGGCGAGGATGCGGAGAAAGGGGAACCCTCCTACACTGTTGGTGGGAATGCAAGCTGGTGCAGCCACTCTGGAAAACAGCATGGAGGTTCCTCAAAATGTTGAAAATAGAACTGCCCTATGACCCAGCAATTGCACTATTGGGTATTTACCCTAAAGATACAAATGTAGTGATCCAAAGGGGCACGTGCACCCGAATGTTTATAGCAGCAATGTCCACAATAGCCAAACTATGGAAAGAACCTAGATGTCCATCAACAGATGAATGGATCAAGAAGATGTGGTATATATACACAATGGAATACTATGCAGCCATCAAAAGAAATGAAATCTTGCCATTTGCAACAACATGGATGGAACTAGAGCGTATCATGCTTAGCGAAATAAGTCAAGCAGAGAAAGACAACTATCATATGATCTCCCTGATATGAGGAAGTGGTGATGCAACATGGAGGCTTAAGTGGGTAGAAGAAGAATAAATGAAACAAGATGGGATTGGGAGGGAGACAAACCATAAGTGACTCTTAATCTCACAAAATAAACTGAGGGTTGCCGTGGGGAGGGGGTTTGGGAGAAGGGGTTGGGATTATGGACATTGGGGAGGGCATGTGCTTTGGTGAGTGCTGTGAAGTGTGTAAACCTGGTGATTCACAGACCTGTACCCCTGGGGATAAAAATATATGTTTATAAAAAAAAATAATAAATAAAAAAATAAAAAAATAATAATAAAAATCTTTAAAAAATAAATAAATAAATAAATAAATAAACATCCCACAGAGCACAGGACAGTTATTACCTCCCCCAGTAAAGAACTATTTGGACCAAAATGTCAATAGTACAAAAGTTGAGAGGACTTGATCTGTATCAAAGTCTATATCCCTATAACAGGAAAAAAAAATAAATAAATACTGTGTCTTAGAATATTTCTTAAGTATAATTGATATTTAAGGAATTATATATAAAGGTATAATTGACAGTATTATAATAAGCAAACAAATCTCAATAGCATTCCAGCATGCTAAACTTTAGGGTATATACTATATTCTCTGAGAAAAGTGTAGTTTCAAACTCTAAAAATTTAATATTTCTCCTTTAAACAACTCTCCTGCTAAAGAAAAAAACTGCAAATCAATTAAAAAATATTTCAAGGAAACATTATATATCAGCAGAAGAAACCAACACTTAAATGTTCAGATGATAACAAATGCAGAAAAATTAATTAAATATCAGACAAAAAAACTTGAAAAGGAACAAAAAAATTAATATACCTTAAAACAGCTGGAAAAGTGGAATTCACAAAGATAAAAGTAGAAATTAGTGATTCCGAAAACAGAGAAAAACCTTAAACTACAAATGCAAGAAGAAACGCTTTGAAAAAGAAAACCTATTAAAATTTAAAACTGTTAGCTAATATAATTTTTTAAAAGTAGGAAATGCAGAAACACACAAAATTAAAATGAGGTGTTTGCAAATTGTTTTAGCTTGGGCTACCATAACAAAATACCTTAAACAGGGTGGATTATAAATAATAGATATATATTTCTTACAGTTTTAGGGGCTGGAAGCAAAGTTGGATTCTGGTGAGAGCCTTCTTCCAGTGCAGACTAGCGACTGCTGACTTCTGGTTGTTTTCTCAACTGCCAGAGAGCAGAGACAAGAAGCAAGCTCTCTTGTGACTCCTAGACGGGCACTAATCCCATTCATGAGGGCTCTACCCTCATGACCTCATCTAATCCTAAACACCCCCAGCAGCCCCACCTCCTAATACCAGTGCATTGGGGGATAAGATTTCAATATATGAATTAGTTGGGAGAAGTGAGACACAAACATTCAGTGCATAACACAAATGATTATAGTTTCCAAGAGAAGATGAGAAATAGGAGAATCATTTCCTTCTCTATTTTACATAGATGTGAAAACTATATGAAATGATTTATTATATATATATATATAGAAAATTATTCAACATTTATTTTTAAAAATACATTAATAAAACATTATAATTAATTAAAAATAACATTTCCAATAAAATCAGGAAAAACACAAGGCTGCTCAGTATGACTGAAGATTGTCATGAAAGTTCAGCAAAAAAAAAAATTTATGGTTTGCCAAATTTCCAGGTATTTACAAGTACCTAGAAATTCTAAGAGACAACAAATATGATACTAAAAGTAATAAGATAATTCAATCAAACTCAACACTGAAAAAAAAAAAAAAAAAACTGTTCAAGAAATGGGCAGAAGACATAAACAGATATTGCTCCAAAGAAGACATACAAATGACCAAGACACATGATAAAATTAACAAGTCAGGAAGCAACAAATATTGTCAAGGATGTGGAGAGAGGGGGACCTTCTTACACGGTTGGGAATGCAAGCTGGTGTAGCCACTCTGGAAAACAGTATGGAGGTTCCTCAAAAAGTTAAAAATAGAGCTACCCTATGACTCAGCAATTGCCCTACTAAGTATTTACCGCAAGGACACAAAGGTATTGATCCTTAGGGACACCTAGATACCAATGTTTCTAGCAGCAATGTCCATAATAGCCAAACTGTGGAATGAACCAAGATGTCTAACAACAGATGAATGGATAAAGAAGATGTGGTGTATATGTATACAATGAAGTATTACTCAGCCATCAGAAAGGATGAATACTTACCATCTATACATGATGTAGATGGAACTGAAAGGTACTATGCTGGGGAAAATAAGTCACTCAGAGAAAGATAATTATCACATGGTTTCACTCATATGTGGACTATAAGAGCAAAGAGGATCATAGAGGAAAGGAGGGAAAACTGAATTGGAAGTCATCAGAGAGGGAGAAAAACCATAAGAGACTCTTAACTATAGGAAACAAACAGAGGGTTGCTGGAGGGGATATGGGTGGGGAGATGGGGTAATTGGGTGATGGGCATTAAGGAGGACATGTGATGTGATGAGCACTGGGTGTTATACACAACTGATGAATTACTGAACTCTACATCTGAAACCAATGATGTACTATGTGTTGGCTAATTCAATTTAAATAAAAATAAAGAAAGAAAAATAATAAGATAATTTAATAAGATAAAAGTTCACTGCAATATTGATAGAATATTAGCAACATTTTCATATTTCAATATAATTAATGGGAAAATATACTGAAAAACAATTTTTGAAAAAACTTACTAAAAATGCATAGAAATTTATCTGTACATTAAAAATTGTTCTGAGGTACATAGAAGAAATTAATAAATGAAAAAATAAATCACATTCTTAGGGTCAATATTATGAAAATGTCATTTTCCCCCAAATTAAATTATAAATGTAACTTGATCACAGTAAAAATAACCATGACAAGTTTCATCTGCAATGTGAAAACCTGATTTAGATATATGTGGAATAATCAAAGGGCAAAATAGTCTATAAAACTTTCAGAAAGAGAAATAATCTGAGTGTAATGACCTTGCAAATATTAAAAGATACAAGAAGGCTACAGTGGTTAAAATAGTTTGGTAAGGCTGTAGGAAGAGAAAGACAAGTTAGTGAAATCAAGTAGAGTCACAAGTGCCTTGGTAATTTGATAATTGAAAAGAAGGCATTTCATTTTATTTTTTTAAAGATTTTATTTATTTATTTATTTATTTATTTATTTATTTATTTGAGAAAGAGAGAAAGGTTGGGAAGGGGCAGAGGGAGAGAGTCCCAAGCAGATTCCCTACTGAGTACAGAGCCCTACAGGGGACTCAATCTCACCACATGGAGATCCTGACTTGAGCCCAAACCAAGAGTCAGAAGCTCAACTGACTAAGCCACCCAGGCACCCCAAGAAGGCATTTTAAAACAGCACGGAAATGAAGAATTATTTAATAAATGACATTGGGATAGTGCACTAGTCAATCATGAGTAAGAAAAGAATAAAATTTCAATTCTACACCACATTTTACAAAAAAGTAATTCATAAATGGACAAGTATTTAAATACATAAAACAGATGTTTAATGCATGTGAGGTGTAATATCCAGAACCCATAAATGAAATATTTTAAAATATTTGTATAGGGGGAAAAAAATCATCTAGATCCAAATGATAAAAGCCAAATACTAAACATTTTTAAGACAAAAGATCGATTTTCTAATAGGAAAAAAAAAAAAAAACAAAACAGTGAATAATCCACAGATTCAAAAGCAAATGACAAATCTATGAAAGCATTTTGTGGCGGGGAAATAGAAACAACAACATAAGAAAATAACTCAGAAGTTTGAATGAAAGATTAAAATTGTCCCCTGAACAAACCTACAATGCCTGGGAGAGTGACATCGGCCTTCAAACAGTAACCCTATTTTTTTAACTTTCTGAGTTAAGATGAATGGAGAATGTAAAATACCAGGAGTCAAATTTTACGAGGCAGCCCCCGATTTGAATCCTAGCTCGGAAAGCTATGATTCCATAAGGAGGACTTGGGCCTGTGCGATTATAACATAAAAACATGGTGGAAACCAAGGTTCCAGTTTCTCTGGGGCAAAGCGAACTACTTAATCTCACCCTCAAGAAATCAACGTTCCACAGATGAATGAGATGAGGTGGTGGAGAGACAAAGAAGCTGCATGTAGGGTCTGTGTTATGGGGGCTTCACTTTTGAGGCTGTGTATGGCAGCTGTAGTGAAATGAAGACAAAGCATATGCTGTTTTTATCTATAAAAGCTAAACCAGTGTAGCATTAGATTAGTTATTGTGCTTTGTCAGTTTGATTGTCCATTTGAATTTGTGGTCACTATTCATAGTAGGACATATGCACAACAAGCACACTCAAATTAAAATGCAAATTAAAAGAATAGCAGGAAATTATTTTTACCTGTTAGATTTGCAAAGATTAGCAGTGATGGTGAAGGTGTAGAGAAAAAAAAATCTTCATATATATGTTTTAGAAGGATCCTTTGGTAATATTTCTAAAAAATCAGAAATGTACATACCATTTTTCCCTAGACCTTTCACTTGTTGGAGATAATCAACAAAATAACTATTGTATGTTCACATGAAATACACGAACAGGCATGTCCCTTTTAGTATTGTTTATAATAGAAACTTTCTATCTAAAAAGTTTGGCGTACATTGCTAGAGTACTCTTTTAAAAATTATGCCCTTAAAAAAATAAAAATGTAAAAAATGTAAAAAATAAATTATAAAAAATGTACACATATGCCTATTTTGCCAAGGAGAATTTCCTGATGAACATTCTAAGACTATTGGCTATTTGGGGGTATAGCCAAGCTATTCAAATCCTAAATATGTATGTATAAGTATATATTTAAAAGTCTTCTTAGAGTTGAGACTATCCTTAGAATTGGGAAGAAAATACCACCTTAAAAAATACAAGTCCATTGAAACTTAGTCTGTAATGTATACACCAACCTCTCTTTATATATGTGATAAATTGATTACATTAATGATCTCTAGTGCATAAGACAGAGATGCATCAGTGATTTTTTTTTTGTCCAAATAGTGGCAACTTAAAAAAATGATTCTTATGAGACAATTTGAATAAATATTTGAAATGAAGTTTCCAGTAAATTTAAAAATAATTGCTACTGCTCTATATTAATATTGGGTGCAGACATAACCATAAAAATTAGATGGAAATAGGAAATCTCTGCATGAGAAAAATTCAAATACAATCATTAATTGTATCCACAGTTGGTGCAAAAAGAACTTATGTTTGCATATTGATGTATGATATTGGGGGGCTAATGACAAATAAAGAAGCATGGCAAGTCATCGCTTTATCACTTTTTTTCTACAAAAAAGAAATGGAATGCGTCATCACAATTTCATAGCAAGATCACCAGAAGAGTTCCCATTCCAACTCTTTAGCAAAGAAGATAAACAGAGTAACCGCACCTTCCACAAATTCATCCTGTCCTTGGAAATAGCAAACAACATGCTTCTAAAGGACTGGTGGAATGGCTGTGACATTTCTGAACTACCTCTCTTTTGAGAATAGTTCATAATAAGGTGACATACTAATTTTACAAATATTTTCTCATAAATTAACTAAGAACCAATGTTAATCTTTACTCCCATTAATTTAACAAGAAGACATAAAATCCAGACTATCAACTTCCAGTAGAGCTTTTGCATTTAGTGTCTGTATTTTATATGTAATATATATCTGTCTGTTGGACACATATTATTTATTTTTATTTAATTTGTTTAAGCTAAAAAAAGAAAAGCTACAAAAAACAAAAGCCATTCACCTATTTCTCCCATCTTCTACCCCTCACCTCTGGCAACCACCAGCGGTGGTTCTGTATATCTATGAGTGTTTTTTTTTTTTAATAGTTAATTATTATTATTTTTAGATTTTACATGTAGGAGAGGTCATATTGTACTTGTCTTTCTGTGTTTGACTCATTTCACTTAACATAATGCCCTTAAGGTCCATCCATGTTGTAGCAAATGGCAAAATTTTATTATTTTCTATAACTGAATAAGATTCCATTCATGTATGTCTGTGTGTGTGTTTGTGTGTATCACAATTTCTTTATACATTCATCCGTCGATGGAAACTTAGTTTTTTTCCATACCTTGGCTGTTTTAAATTATGCGGGAATGAACATAGATGTACAGAACTATCATATATTATTTATAGCCTATTATACCATAAGGGAAAAGCTCTGGGACTGTAAAAATCAAAGATACTAAGTCTGTATGATGAGACATATTGGTTGACAATATGTGGTTCCCTTTAAGGGAAGAAAGAAATCCCCATCGGTTTGGGACTTTATTTTGTTATTCTGTTTTTCTGCTCCAGGGGCCAATATTTTGTCCCACTGATAGAAGACCCTCAATTCATGCTAGCATAAGTCAATGGTATTTGCCTAATTAGAGAATTTTAAAATTTCCCTTTTTTCTTATTGTGTTACAAAATGGACACATTCAATGGGGGAGGCATTTTCTGAGATGAAATTCTAGTAGCTATATTGGAAGTCCCTTAGAGATAAAGGAAAGGGATTGATAGGAATCTTTAGTCAGCACAAACCTAGTTTATCATCTCAACTCTCTAATTCTTTTTGTCACTCTAGCTTTCTCTCCATGTACTACACTATTTTAATTTCATTAGAGTTTTTGTAATCCTGTTTTCACATACATAAAAGCAAAGACCCTTTTTAAGTCACAGTGTGGGGGTCCAACAGTAGAACTGGACCAAACAACTGATCTGAGGGCAGAGAGGATGGTCAACACATCATTTAAATTCTGACAGCCACCAAGCTAGAATCCTTAGTAACTAAGAGTTAAGGAAGACCTTCAAGGGTTTAAGAGAAAATACTGAATGGCATAATCTCACTGAATGTTTGCAAATCACTGGTAAATTGATTAAACTTTCACAGAACTCCACATACAAGATGAAAAGGCAACTCTTTAACTGTCTAGCCAACAAGTCTCGCACATACACTTTGTCTTAACAATGAAAAAGTATTATATTACAGTATTTCCATGTCAATTAACCGAGAATAAATTAATTATTCAAAGATTAAGCCATAATATTTCAATATTTACCAAAAAAGTTCCTAATAAAAAATGTCAATAGATTATAGAAGAAAGTGTCTTCCAAAGTAAAAGATGAATTCAAAGAAACTTAAATTTAGTAAGTCTTATTTTTTAGTCCATCATTACTTTTGAAAACATGTCAAGTAATTTTTTTTAAAGATGTTATTTATTTATTTGACAGAGTTCACAAGTAGGCAGAGAGCGGCAGAGAGAGAGAGAGGAGGAAGCAGGTTCCATGCTAAGCAGAGAGCCTGATACAGGGCTCGATCCCAGAACCCTGGGATTATGACCTTAGCCAAAAGCAGAGGCTTTAACCCACTGAGCCACCCAGGCGCCCCATCAAGTAATTTTTTTGAAGAAAAAATAACTTTTTATTCTCCTATATGTAAAAATAAATCAAACAATATACAAAGAAAAACAAAACAAAGCTAAAATATGGCCTTCAAGTTTCTTGGAAGCTAACTAGCATTGAGAATAAGTACCTTGAACTACTGAGAAAACATAAGACTCCAAGAGAATGGCTCTATTCTGCAAATGAAACCACTCATTTTAACCCTTATACTATGCTTTTAAGTAGGCATTATAAATATCAGGGTCTTTAGCATAGAGTACTTGCTAACCAGAAATAATGAAATCCTCTAGAGAACAGAAAGTTAAAGTGTTTAAGTGTTTTGTGGAAAAGTCAAAAGTTACTATTTTTCACTTTTTTTTTTACATTTATCAAATTCTTTAATTCTATTCATATTGTGAGATATGAATCTTAATGACTAGGATAGTGGCTTGCCTTTGTCATTTTTAAGTCACTTTTAATCCATCTCAAACTCTAAATTAATTCATTTATTCTCTGATTTTTAAAAATTTATTTAGCATATTCTTTCATTGTTTCTTTCTAGTAAAAGCTTGTTCAACAGAATTTCATATGACCTAAACTATTAAGAAAAAAAAAATTAACTGCTACAGAACTTCATATAACCTAAACTATTAAGAAAAAATGATTAACTGCTAATAAAGCAGATATTTCAAACAATACTTTGAAATATACATTTTAAAATAACATAATAGTAAAGATATTGAGATTTTTCAATAATGATTTATTTCCATTTGAGAGTTCCTTTCTTCTTTTCCATGCATGCTATAAAGAGTTTTACTATTTAATGCCATAGCATTCTAGCTTTATATTATTACTAACCTCGCCTTAGTAAAATCTGCTGAGAATGGACTGTTTTTAAACAGTGATTTAAGAGAAGAAAAATTCAGTACTTTATTTGGAACACCAAGAGTCAGCTAAATTACAGTTAAAGCTTCTTTTTTCACAACAAATTTCAATTTAGTGGTGGTGTTGAATCTAATTTGCCTTAATTTTATGGCAGTCAGGTTTTCAGGAGCACATCGTTCTTGTAAAGAAATAATTTCAGGACTCTTGTGGAATCTTCAGTCCACCAGGAGCTATGCAGGTGTGACAATGGCTCTATTGACTATCTCTGACTATAAAATCTGACAGGGTGACATCTTGCAATGATGTTCTTAAACATGATTACTGATTGAGGGGGAAGGGAAAAACAGTGTAGTTAAAAATTTGGAAAATAAAGGCTTTTCCCATTTTTTGATCTCCAAATTATCTAAGCCAAGATCATTTTAATATATTTAATATTTTCAATAGAAGAAATGTTCTTTAACCTATGATGGGTGGATATTTGAATATTTATGTTGATAACTAGAGTTGCCTCTGGGTTCCAACTTTGAACCGCTATGATTATTGTCAAAATAGTAAATGAGTTGTGCCACAATTGTTTATTGTTCAGGTCATCATTACAAGTTATTATATGGATGATCAAACAGTCCTTAGGATGACTTAGCATGGATGGGAACTAACTGAAAGAAGTATTTTATTATTATTTATAAACCTGGTATTTTTCCACTGTTTCTAAATTCTACTTATCTCATAACGCTTTCTAAAATGTAATTCAATTTTGTATGTTTTTCGTATGTTTGTATGTTTTTTCTATGTTTTTCTCCAGTGACACTATCACAATCCTAAAACAGATTTTCATGAGCAACTAATAGTAACTCCTGATGATTCAGTGTCACCTGTCTGGGTTTTTCTCCTTATTCATGTAATTTTCAGAAACACATGAAGGTAAATTTTTGTTATAATAGCCCATACCTTCAAAGGCTTTGCAGATGTTAAATAAGATTATCTATAACTTAGCAGACTGACCAGGAAATACTGAATACTCCATAAATATTATTCATCATCACCAGTCATCCTCACTACCACTGCTATATTACACATGGGAAAACAAATTTTTCATAATTTCTGTACAAATCAATTACATGCATTCCAAAATTCTTATGCTTTTATTGTTTATGCCACATAATTTAGCATTATAACATATATATCCTAGTTTCTAATCATTTTAAACATTTATATATTTTATATCACAAGTTTTAAATCTTATTATATTTAGATAAGTATATATACTTCAGAGTTCTAAGAAAATTTAACATATATAATACAATTAAATATATTTCCTTGGCAATTTAATGATTGTTTTCTGATAGAATGTAAAGTCCATTGATATTATGGATAAGGTAACAAAGACAATATCAGCAGATGTACCAACAATAACAGTATGGTGGTTAGAACAAAATTATTCTGGACGCTTACATATCCAATATGTTGCTCAAATAAAATGGTAAATGTAAAAGATATTCACCCTCATTTTTTTTTTACTTGTTACAATTTCAGCTTAATAGTTATTGAAATGATTCTTAATTAGATGTCATCACTGAGTTAAGAGCTACAGATAAGACTACAGCCCAACTTCTGATTCAAGCTTTTCTGGAGATACAAACAAGTAAAAGCATAATTGGAATTCAGTGTGATCAGGGTATAAACAATGCATAGGACAGTATGTAAATAGTTGGGACTCATTCAGTCTCAGGAACTCAAGAAAAATGAACATATAACCAAAGTTTCTAAAGAAAGAGATCTGGGGTGTGTATGTATTCAGAGTCCCACCAAATACAAATAAAAAATTATAGAGGGTCACCTGGCTGGCTCAGTCAGTTAAGCGTCTGCCTTCAGCTCACGTCGTGATCCCAGTGTCCTGGAATGAAGTCCGGTATCTGGCTCCTTGCTTCTTGCGGAGCCTGCTTCTCCCCTGCCTTCCACTCCCCTGCTTGTGCTTGCTCTCTCCCTCTCTCTCTGTGTCAAATAAATAAAATCTTTTAAAAAATTATAGAAAATTGGGACGCCTGGGTGGCTCAGTTGGTTAAGCAGCTGCCTTCGGCTCCGGTCATGATCCCAGCGTCCAGGGATCGAGTCCCGCATCGGGCTCCTTGCTCAGCAGGGAGCCTGCTTCTCCCTCTGCCTCTGCCTGCCATTCTGTCTGCCTGTGCTCGCTCTCTCCCCCTCTCTCTCTGATAAATAAATAAAATTTTTTTAAAAAAAAGGTTCTTATAAAAAAAATTATAGAGAATGTGTAGACTTTTCAGTAGTTCAACATGGCATACACACAAAATGACTGAGGATGGGAGGAACATAGAAAAGGTAAAAGGAGAAGAAAAAATATCAGTTCTTATTGGATTTAACACTAGAAGATAAGCACATTTCGTGTAATTTGGTAAATATCTGCTTTCAACAAGTGTCTGAAAACAAGCTAAATTAACCATTTGATCAACTCCAGAGCATCTAAGAGATGAATATATTCATAGGGTGCATATTAACAAAACCATATTAGCTTTTTTTTTTTTTTTTAGATTTTGTTTGTTATTTTACAGAGAGAGGGAGAGATCACAAGCAGGCAGAGCAGCAGGCAGAAAGAGGGGGGAAGCAGGTTCCCTGCTGAGCAGAGAGCCGGACATGGGGCTCGATCCCAGGATCCTGAGATCACGACCCGAGCCGAAGGCAGAGGCTCCAACCCACTGAGCCACCCAGGCGCTCCATATTAGCTTATATGTGGTATTCCTCAAATTTAAAAGTGATTCTGAGTATTATGTTCAAATATTACTGAGAAAATATATGCAAAACACTAGTATTATACAACATTAAATATATAGAATTTTGGATAAAATATACAGATATATATTTAAAAATAACATGAATGATAGTGTCTACTCTCAGCTCCCTAAGCTATATTAATATGTTTGTGTATGCATTTACCTTACTGTCATTTTTCTTTAGTATATTGATTTTTTTGAGAATAGTACGCTGTGGTAGTTTTTTTAATATTTACTTCATAGCTTTTATTCCCCTGCTTGGTGCATTCCAAAGACTTAATCAATGCTGGAAGCAGTATAATACACTTACAATGTATTCAAGTCAACACTTTCTTCCCTCTTGACTTTTGGACTAATCTCATCAGTCATCCTCTCTATGGACACTCTGGATGCAATAGTTCTGGTTGAATAGGCTTATTTTCCTTTTTTCTTTTCAATTTTCTGTATAATTTTCCTTCTCCATTCTTATTTCTGGCTTTTTTAAAAAACATGGCTATAAAGTACTCATGTCACCTCACTTTTAATATGCTTACATTTAATGAGGAAACAATATAGGAAACTTAAAAATCATAAGGTTTTAAAAAAGATTTAAATGTACCTCTATATCACTCCTATAGAAACTGACTCATTTTCATCAAGTACAGAGCTACATTCATTAGCACTATTATTTTTTATTAAATATTGTTTGTTTGTTTTCAACTAGTCTCTAAATCTAATAATTATACTTCTATATTCTAAATTTAGGAAGTTGTTAAAAAGCCTCAGTGATTAAAAAAACCCACTTCAAAAGAAATGTTATTGATAAATCCTTTAGGATATTGTTTGGAAGTTGAAGAAAGAGAAAATGTGCCCTTGATTGTGAATCTGTCTAATACATCCAAGTAAGATATATTCAAAATCATATATGCAAGAAGGCAGCCTAATTTTCATGTTAAAATATATTCATATTGTGTCACATGGAATTTGGGGAGGTCGTATGCTTTTTAAGCCAATAATTTCTTTTTTCTTTATCTTTTTTCAAGTATAAGTCTCCCCATAGTCTCAATTTGTTTACAATAACTAAAAACTGAAGAAAAAAAAAAACACAACACAACAAATGTGCATCAGTTGGTAAATGGACATACAAATGCAGTACATCCATACAGTGGAATACTATTCACTAATAAAATGAATGACCTATTGATATATGCAGCAATATAAATAAGAATATGGGATAGAAAAATATATATTTTTTTCTAAATATTTTATTTTTGTATTGGACAGACAGAGATCACAAGTAGGCAGAGAGGGAGGCAGAGAGAGAGAAAGGGAAGCAGGCTCCCCGCTGAGCAGAGACCCAGATGCAGGGCTTGATTCTAGGACCCTGGGATCATGACCTGAGTCGATGGCAGAGGTTTTAATCCACTGAGCCACCCAGGTGCCCCAATAGAAAAAATACATTTTAGGGGTGCCTGGGTGGCTCAGTCTGTTAAGCATCTAACTCTAGATTTTAACTCATGTCGTGATCTCAGGCTTGTGAAGTCAGGCCCCGCAACCTGCTCCATGCTCAGCCAGGGGTCCACTTGAGATTCTCCCCTTCTCCCTCTACCCCTCCTCACTTCTCTATAAAATAAGTAAATAAAATCCTTAAATATATATATATATATTTTTTTTTTAAGTAATAGTGAATCAATATTTCTCAAACGTGATTTAAAAAAACCACATACACATTCAAGCCTCTTAGTTTATCTTAGAAAGCCATACCTTAACGCATCCCATACAAATTGCTTAATATAAAAGTAGAGAGAAAAACTTAAAAACATCCAGATTAAAATAACATATTGCATACAAGTTTGCCTATGGAGAAACCCAAAAATAAAAGGTAAACAAACTTTCGTCATAAATAGTGCAGATGTGAAACCAATGATTTAACAACTTTAAAATGTTGGAAGAAAAATAAAAAGATTTTTACCCCAAATTTTCTATTTAACAAAACTATTTTTCTAAAATGAAGATATCTTAGATTTAAAAGAAGAAGAAGAAGAAGAAGAAGAAGAATTTATTATCAAAAGAATTATAAAAAGAAGTTTTTTGGGCTAAAAGAAAATAATAATGAAAAGAAACTCAGAAAGGAAGAAAATTACCAGAAATGGCATGTGGATAAATATTAAGAGTTAATTGTAGCTATAAAGTATTTAACAAGGCAAAATGGAAGCCTCATATCTATCTACCTAAAACCCTCTTCATTGGTCTTTATTATCTACACCTTTCCCAGAATGTATTTTTCTTCAGCCCAATATATTCACTTGGTGATAAGCCTTGGAACTTTATTGAATAAGCATTTCACAATCAAAATGCAGGAAATTACAAAAAAAATTTTTTTTAATTGTTTTCATTAACTTTTCAGGAAAGCTTACACACAAACATTTAAGACAAAGGTATTGAAAAAGTCCTATGGAAACTGCAAATCTCTATAAGAAATTGTTCAATGTCAGGATTCAGTCAAATCCAGTTAAATTTAGGAAATACATAAAGTGCAAAGCATGTAAGAATATATATACTCCAAGATAAACAATTTCCCAAACAAAAACTAAACGAGTACATAACCACTAAACCAGCCCTGCAAGAAATATTACAGTGCAAAGGAGAGACCAAAAGTGACAAAGATAAGAAAGGATCAGAGAAGATCTCCAGAAAGTGGTGCCTTAGTGGCTCAATTTGTTAAGGGTCTGCTTTTGGCTTGGACTGTGAACCTAGGGCTTGAGGGGTGGGAGGAGGGTCTGCTCCTCCCTCTGCTGTTCCCCCTGCTTGTGCTCTCTCTCTCATAAATAAATAAAATATTAAAAAAAAAGAAAAAAAAAACTCCAGAAACAAAACAAGTAATAAAATGGCAATAAATGTGTATCTATCAATAATTACTTTGAATATAAATGGAATAAATGCTCCAATCAAAAGACATAGAGAGTCAGAATGGATTAAAAAAAAAAAAAAAGCAAGACCCTTTTATATGCTGTCTACCAGAGACTCATTTTAGAACTAAACCTGCAGACTGAGGTGAGAGGGTGGAGAAATATTTATTGCTCAAATGGATATAAAAAGAAAGCCAGAGTAGCAATACTTACATTGGAAAAACTATACCTCAGAGAGACAAAAAGGTCATTACATAATCATAAGGGGAACAATCCAACAAAATATAACAATCATCATATTTATGTACACAAAATGGAAGCACTCAATTATATAAAGCAATCAGTAACAAAAAAAAAAAAAACAAACTGGTTGGTAATAACCCAATAATAATGGGGGACTTTAACAGTACACTTACATTAATGGACGGATAATCTAAGCAGAAAATTAACAAGGAAACAATAGCTTTGAGGGCACACTGGGCCAGGTAGATTTAACAGATATATTCAGAACAGTCCATTCTAAAAAACACAATATACACTCTTTTCAAGTGCACTTGGAACATTCTCAAAAATAGATCATATATTAAGTCATAAGATAGGCCTCAACAAATATAAAAAGATTGAAATCATGCCATGCCTTTTCTGACCACAAAACTATGAAACTTGAAGTCACCCACAAGAAAAAGATTGGAAAAACCACAAATACATAGAGGTTACAAAAAAATGCTACTAAAGAATGAATATAAAATGATATGGAAACTTAAAAAAAAAAAAAAACCCTAACACAACAACAACAACTAAACAAATAAAACAGATTGATGAAACAGGATCTGGTTCTTTGAAAAAATTGGTAAAATTGTTAAACTTCTAGTCAGACTTTAAAAAAAAAAAAAAGGAGAGAAAGGACCCAAATAAAATCAAAAGTGAGAGAGGAAAAATAACCAACACCACAGAAATACACACAATTAAAAGAGAATATTATGAAAAATTATATGCCAACACATTGGAGAACCTGGAAGAAATAGATAAATTCCTAGAAACATAAACTACCAAAACTGAAACAGGAAGAAATAGAAAAATTGAACAGACAAATAACCAGCAAAGAAATTGAATCAATTAAAAAAAAAAAAATCTCTCAAAAAAGAAAGCCTAGGACCAGATGGCTCACTGGCAAATTCTACCACACACTTTTTTTTTTCAAGATTTTATTTATTTATTTGACAGACAGAGATCACAAGTAGGCAGAGAGGCAGGCAGAGAGAGAGGAGGGGGAAGCAGGCTCCCTGCTGAGCAGAGAGCTCGATGTGGGGCTTGATCCCAGGACCCTGAGATCATGACCTGAGCCAAAGGCAGAGGCTTTAACCCACTGAGACACCCAGGTGCCCCTCCATGACACATTTAAAGAAGAGTTACTACCTAGTCTTCCCAAACTATTCCAAAAATAGAAAAGAAAGTAAAACTCCAAATTCATTTTATGAAGCCAGCATTACCTTCATACCAAAACCAGATAAAGACTCCACTAAAAATGAAAACTACAGGCCAATATCCCTGATGAACACAGATGCAAAAATCCTCTACAAAATACTAGCAAACCAAATTCAACAATATATTTTAAAAAAATCACCACAATCAAGTGGGATTTATTCTTGGGTTGCAAGGTTGGTTCAATATTTTCAAATCAATGTGATACACCACATTAGTAAAAGAAAGGATAAGAACCATACAACCATTTCAATAGATTCGAAAAATCATTTGACAAGGTACAACATCCATTCATTTAAAAACCCTCAAAAAATTAGAGAGCCTACCTCAGTGTAATAAAGGTCATCTATGAAAAACCCGCAGCTAATATCATCCTCAGAGGGAGACCAAGAGCTTTTCCTCTATAGTCAGGAATAAGACAGGTACGTCCACTCTCTCCCCTGGTATTTAACATATTTCTAGAAGTCCTAGCCATAAGAGTCAGGCAACAAAAAGAAATAAAAAGCATCAAAATCAGCCAGGAGGAAGTCATACTTCCACTCTTCACAGATGATATAATACCTTATATAGAAAACCCAAAAAATTCCACCAAAAAACTGCTAGAACTAATAAATTCAGTAAGGAAATAGGATACAAAGCCAATGTGTAGAAATACGTTGCATTTCTATATACCAATAATGAAGCAGCAGAAAATAAAATTAAGGAATCAATATCATATATAATTACACAAAATATAGTTAGATACCTAGGAATAACCCTAACCAAATAGATGAAAGATCTCAACTCTGAAAACTATTAAATTTTGACAAAAGTAATTGAAGACAACACAAAAAAATGGAAAGACATCCCATGTTCATGGATTATAAGAACAAATATTTTTAAAATGTCTATATACCCAAAGCAATATATACATTTAATGCAATATCCTTCAAAATACCAACAGCAGGAGCACCCGGGTGGCTCAGTCAGTTAAGCCTTTGACACTTAGCTTTGGCTCAGGTCACAATCTCAGGGTTGTGATATTGGGCCTGGCGTCAGATTCCACATTCAGCATGGAGTCTGCTTAAGATTCTCTCCCTTTCCCTCTTCCCCTCTGCCCCTCTTCCTGCTCATGTGTGCCCTCTCTCTCTCCCTAAAATAAGTAAAATTTAATAAATAAATTAAAATACCAACAGCAGAACTAGAATAAACAATCCTAAAATTTGTATGGAACCACAAAAATTCCCAAATAGCCAAAGCAACATTGAAAAAGAAAAACAAATCTGGAAAGAGTGTCTAATGGGAAAAAGTCTCTTCAAAATATGGTGTTGGGAAAACTGGACAGCAATATGTAAATGAATGAAACTGGACAATTTTCTTTTTAGTTATTTATTTTTTTCAGTGTTCCCAGATTCATTATTTATGTACCACACCCAGTGCTCCATGCAATACATGCCCTCCTTACTACCCACCACCAGGCTCACCCAACCCCCTCCCTGCTCCCTTCTAAAACCTTCAGTTTGTTTCTCAGTGTTCACAGTCTCTCATGGTTTGTCTCCCCCTCCGATTTCCCCCAACTCACTGAAACTGGACAATTTTCTTACACCGAACACAGAAATAGATTCAAAATGGAATAAAGACCTAAATGTGAGACCTAAAACCATAAAAATCCTAGAGAAGAACACAGGTAGTGACCTCTTTCACATTGGCCATAACATCTTCTTTCTAAATATATATCCTGAGGCAAGAAAAACAAAAGCAAAAATAAACTATTGGGACTTAATAAAAATAAAAACTTCTGCAGACCAAAGGAAGCAGTCAATGAAACTGAAAGGCAACCTACAGAATAAGAGAAGACATTTGCAAGTCTGATGAAGGGTTGGGATCCTAAGTATGTAAAGAACTAATACTACTCAACACCCCCAAAATGAAAAAACCAATTAAAAAATGGGCAGAAGACATGAATAAACATTTCCCAAAAAAGACAGATAGCCAAAAGACACATGAAAAGATGCTCAACTTTACTCATCATTAGGGAAATACAAATCAAAATTACAATGAGATATCACCTACACCTGTCAGACTGGCTGAAATCAACAACAAAAGGAACCACAGATACTGGTGAGGATGTGGAGAAAGGGAAATCTTGTATTGTTGGTGGGAATGCAAACTGGTACAACCACTCTGGAAAACAGTTTGGAGTTTCCTCAAAAATTTAAAAAGAGAACCACCCTATGATCCTGGACTTTACTACTAGTTATTTACCCAAAGCATACAAAATATTGATTCAAATGGACACATGCACTCCAATGTTTATAGCAACATTATCAACAATATTCAAATTATGGAAACAGCCCAAATGTCCATCAACTGGTGAATCATAAAGAAGAGGTGGTATATATATATATATATATATATATATATATATATACAACAGAATATTACTCAGCCATAAAAGAGTGAAATCTTGCCATTTGCAATAATGTGGAAGGATGTAGAGATGCTAAGTGAAAGAGGTCAATCAAAGAAAGACAAATCCCATATTAAGAAACAAAACAAATGAGCAAAGGGGGAAAAAAGAGAAAGGAGGCAAACCATATTAAGACCCTTAACTATAGAGAACAACAAACTGATGGTTACCAGGGGGAAGTGGGTGGGGGATGAATGAAACAGGGGATGGAATTAAAGAGTGCACTTGTGCTGAATCACTATTTTCTACACCTGAAACTAATATTATACTATAAGTTAACTAATTGGAACTTAAATAAAAACTTACAAGAATACACTCTCTGTAGTTAAACTATACATATATTATATATGTATAATTTATAATATATTAATGTATAACAATCATTTTTCTTTGCCAGAAACTTGTGACAAGTATTAGACATTCATTTCTTTTTTTTTTTCCCAAAGATTTTATTTATTTATTTGACAGATAGAGACCACAAGCAGGCAGAGAGAGAGGAGGAAGCAGGCTCCCTGCCAAGCAGAGAGCCCAATGCAGGGCTTGATCCCAAGACCCTGGGATCATGACCCGAGCTGAAAGCAGAGGCTTTAGCCCACTGAGCCACCCAGGTGCCCCTAGACATTCATTTCTGAAGAAGAATCTAACTCAAAGAGACTACAAAGCACAAAATCTCTCTTTAAAGAGAAACAAAGAGTAACTTTTGAATGTGCATCCTATTGTGAATCTGATTGTGAAGGATTGGCTTAATTTTAAGACCAGTATCAAATGATACTTTACTAGATTTAGACTAAAATTAATCATTTTCTCCTCTACTATAATCCATCTTTCTTCTCCTCTCAATGTCTCTTTTTAAAATGCTCAAATAAGTTTCTTAATTTTTTTACATAGACACGAGGATATTAACAGTAATTTTTATAATCCAATTCTTCTCTAAGTGCATTAAAGTTTAATGTAGTCCAGCAATGGCAATTCTAGCAAAAACATAATCTGCATAAAACATGAGGCAGCATGAAGCAGTTATTCAGAAGGGATTCGGGCTTCCGGTGTTAACGCTCACAATTTAATTCTATGCCATGAAAACACACAAGTTTACTATTCAGAATTAATAAACGTTGCATTCAATGGTATATCAGTCATATGTCTCTCTCTTATTTATATACTTCCAGCTATTCAGATCTCAAATATGTAAGTGCTTATCACTATACAGTTTGCCAAATCTGCCACTGCTTAGACTTGTGTATGCCAGCAACCTCATGAACCTCAAAATATAATATACTTTTCATCTATTTTATATTAAAAGTGTACTAATATTAAAATAGCTCATATTATCAAAAATAAACTCTAATGAATTTAGCCATTTCACATATATAAAGGACTTTGCAATGTGCTATATTCGTATTATTACATTAGCCACCATCTGCCTCCTGTTTTATCCACAGCAAATTAGATGTAGAGGAAAAGAACGTGACTTTGAGGAGTTCAAACTTTCATTTTAAGATCTAAGATCTGGAAAACAAAAATGTGAAGGGCAGGATAGGATGAGCCATGTCTTGGGAATAAGAAATCTTAACGTTTCCCATAAGGGTCTAGTAAGTCATGCAATTGGTAACAGGAACAGAAATAGTAAAGGAATGAACTTACCCACATCCATATGCGTTTAACACAAGAAAGTCTGAGAATGAGCTGCTTTGACCCCACAGATCAAGAATCATAAACAAAAGCTCAAACTTTTACTGAGAGAGTCCTGCCATGATTTTATTATCTTGTTACTGTTTGTTGGAAAAGTTATTAGGTTGGTGCTTATTTGTTAGTTTTTAAAATAAAAATCTTAATCACATGGGAAATCCATCACTTTCATGAATACGATTTTGCTTTCCTCCCATACAAGTCACTTATATCTATCATAAGCCCAATTCTGAGCTAATATGGAATGGAATGAGTCAGTAGCAAAGGTTTGCTTACATCTCTGATTTTACTCTCAAGTATTAATTTCCCAAATTCAGAAATATGAAAGGAAGGGAAAAAATGCAATGCCGTATAATCTGTTTGGTTCTTCCAAATCACTAGGCTACACTACACTAGAACCAAGGCTTGCTACGTTCAGGAGTTAACAGCTACAAGAATCAGACAGCGGTCATATTATGCACCAAAAAATTCAATAGAACTCCTTACAGAGTTTGGAGCCATTTTAAGTTGAGAGGGTGACTAATTCAACTTTTCCCTTTTATTATTTTTTTTTTCAGATGGAAATGTGTGTTATTTTTCTCCTCCTGCTTCATCTTGCGCATCCTTGAGTAAGACCAGAGGGACAGATTTATACTTGCCCAAATAGAAAGGATGCTCTGAGAAAGTTTCACCCAAGCCTGTATTTCTATAAAATTTACTGCCATTATTTGTAGAGAAATAGATCAGCACAATACAAAGCCAATAGTTATAATTTGCATAAGAAAACATTGTAATGTCAAAGTAGAGCTTCTGGGAGGAATGAAAAAAGACACCATTGGGGCTTGACAGAAATGATCATTTATTTCACAAGTCTCTAGAGGACCCCCCTGGTGAGAACCCATGCCGATATCCTGTATCAGCTCACCTTGTACAAGTGGATATAAACCACACACAAAGCAGAAGCCAATTTTATTGTAAATTTTTTTCATTGCTGAGATTGACTCACAAGAGGCTCATTTTCTTGTGGGTCCCAAAGGATGGCAGTCATGCAGCGTTGTTTAAGCAAACTCATTACTGTGCCAGCAATGCCACATAAACCTTCTACCTGAAACAATAGATTCCACCGAATAAACATACTTCTTCAAACAAGCACTTTAAACCAAAGAGAAGCTGTAGTTACAAGAAGAATCAAGACATTTCTTACACAGGCTATTAACATAGGCACCAAGGCAGATTTCTTGCTAACTACATATTTTTGAGTGCTTACTATGTGCTAAGTAATTTAAATGTGTAATCTCATAATTGGTACCAGAACAGAATCAATGCACAAACCAAGTCTCCATCTCTAAATACGGGGCTTTTGATTAAAGGTACTATAATCTCTTTAGCTCTGAGAGTTTTCAGCCCAATATCAAGATTTTCTGGAGTCTTATTTTCATATTCTCTGGAAGCTAAGCCCCATTCCAAACTCTAGTTTTCTTCTTGCTTCTAGTCACTGGAAATTCAAGAAGTTTAGTAATAATTCATGTTGTCAGTTTTAGAGAGAGATTAAGCCCTGGTGGGCATCAGTGTAAGCATTGATAATACCTGGTTCATGGACATAGTTATCTGGGAACAATCAAAAGACCCTAAAAACTGTCACCTTCATCAAGCAGAAATATGCTCCGACCCTCCTAAATGTAAATCTGTATCAACCTCTATGAACTCCTGCTCAGGTCTCAATAACTGGCAAGAATCTTACCTTCATCATTCACCAGCTATGGGAGTTCCAGTAAACTTTTTAATCATCCTAAACTTCAGCTCCACATCCACGAAATGAAGAGTATGAAAGAAAAGTTACATCAATGTGTTTGTTTGTTTGTTTATTTATTTATTTATTTTAAAAAGATCTAATTTATTTATTTGACAGACAGAGATCACAAGTAGGCAGAGAGGCAGGCAGAGAGAGAGGAAGGGAAGCAGGCCCCCTGCTGAGCAGAGAGCCCGATGCGGGGCTCAATCCTAGGACCCTGAGATCATGAACTGAGCAGAAGGCAGCCGCTTAACCCACTGAGCCACCCAGGACCCACATCAATGTGTTTAAATAGGTGAACACTTTATTCAAGACTGTTCCAATAGGGTCGAAAATATTGCAATAGAAGAAATTGATCATAACTCCTCTGGAACAAAAGGCAGGAGGGTTGTTAAGCTCTGGAGTGAACTGGTAGAAAAGTATTGGAAGACACTGAGAGAGCTGGTTAACATATCAGGCCATCTGTTTTCGTTGTTGTTGTTTCTAGCTTTATTGAGATACAACTCTCATATAACATTGTGCAAGTTGAAGGTGAGCAGTGTGATACTTTGATATACTTACATATTGCAAAATGATTACCACCCTAGTTTTAGTAAATATCTCCCTCACCTCATATAATTACCATCTCTTTTTTTTTAAAGAACATTTAAATTCTATCTCTTAGCAACTTTCAAACATATATTATTGTTAACTATAACCACCATATATACATTAGATCTCCACAACTCACTCACCTTATGACTTGAAGTTTGTATCCTTTGACTGACATTTCTCAATTTTCCCTACCCTCAGTTCCTGTCAATCACCATTCTATTTTGTTTATGGGAGTTCAGCTCTTTAAAATTCTATACATAAGTGATATCTTGCACTTATCTTTGTCTGTCTGACTTATTTCACCCCCAGGTTTCATCTATGCCCTCAAGTTTCATCTGTATTGTCATAAATTGCAGGATTAGCGCCTGAATAATATTCCATAATATAATAATATATATCATATAATTACATATTTATAAAATATTTTTTAGGCATTCATACATAGATAACATTTAGGTTGTTTCCATATCTTGGTCACCATGAATAATGCTACAGTGAACCTGGAAGTGCTGATACCTCTTCAAAATCCCGTTTCCATTTCTTTTGGATATTTATATTCAGGACTGAAATTGATGAATCATCTGGTAGTCTTATTTTAATTTTTTGAGGAAACCAGATACTGTTTTCCATAATGGTTATGCCAGTTTCATTCCCACCAACACTTTTCAAGGGTTCCCTTTTCTCCACGTCCTTACCAACATTTATTAGCCCTTATCTTTCAGATGACATTCATTCTAAGAGATATGATGTGATATCTTGTTGGTTTTGATTTGTGTTTCCCTGATGAGTTCGCAATATCGAGCATCTTACATATTGACCATCTTGGTCCAGAGATAATAATCGTAGCTTCCACAGCAGCTATGAGGATTGACTGAAAATGCTTATTAACCTATTGTTGTTGTGATTGGCATAGAGTAAGCATCTGAAATAACATAGTGGTTGTTTGTCATTGGTTATCATATTAATCTGTTTTCTCTCGGTCACTACCAGTACTACTCCCCCTTATTAGCCATCTCAGATTTTGGAACCATCCTATATCCTATCCTCAATGTCTGCAGAGGTAACTTTTCCTCTGTCCTCTGAGTCTCTGCTGAAATCATCTAAGCCAGAGATTTCCAAACTATATATATAGCAAGCATAAAAACAATTAATGCATTAAAAGACACTGCCTTTTGCTGTCACCTTCTGGTTTCAGCATTGACTGAGAACAACCTATTACCCTAAACACCATTCAGGCCCCTGGGAAATACAGCTTACGCTTTGTCTTCAATACCAAAGTCCACATGTCTAAAATGCTGTGAAGGCTTGTGTCTCTGCTGCTGGCAGTGTTAGAGAAAACAGACATTGCTTTGGAGAGTGGGGGCCATTAAAAAGCAATGAGCTTAGGTAAAGAGAAGGAGACCAAATTGAATTGTAAATTCTTTCCTTCCAGATAGCATGATGTAAGATAATCTCTTACATAACAAAAAATCATTTCCCAAAGTGCTGAGCATTCACTTCCTTGCTGAAGACCTGCTTCAATTCATTTCCAAAGATACTCGGAACTAGCATTGTATTCAGGAGTTTCCCCAAGCAGCTGAGGAAAATGAAGCCCTATTAAACAAGTCATATTTCTCTTAAACTTGTGTCTAAACAGGCCTAGATGTAACATACTTGGACTGTGAGATAGATTCTTTAAATTGCAAGTAGATCAATTTTGAACATGTGAATTTCTAATGGTTTCTTCTTATAAAAATATTTAATAAGATTTTACAATTTAAAAATATTAACTAAAAAATTTAGCTACATTTAAATAATTTAGCTATATTTAAATAACATTTAGTCATTACAATTGGACTCTGTTTTCATTAAAAATTTTAAATGTTTTAGAAGAAAATTAAATTTTGAATATATATGAAGATAACCTTAAATTATCCTTACTTCCATTTTAATAAAGACATATTTAAAACTTGTTCACTTTGAGCATAATCACTTTTTTTTTAAATATATGCCATTTTTATTTGTCAAAAATAAAAATGTAAAGTAAAAAACAAAACAAAACACCCTTTCCTTTCTATTTAATATAGACAAAATTAAATAGTTGAGACATATTGCTTATGTCTTTCGTCAGAGAATTAAATACATACAATTGACCCTTGAATAATGTGGGGGTTGGGATGCCAACCTCCCCACAGTATAAAACCCATGTATAACTTTCATAATCACTTTTTAATCTTTTAGGTCATAACCACCAACTGAACACAAATTATTTGAAGTCTTTATTTTAAAAATATAATTAATGAGTTGCCGAAATAGAGATATTTTAAAAGTAGTAATAGTTTGTGAATTGTGTTTTTATTTAAATATTTTAACCAAAATTTTCTTACTCATCAATAGAAAAATAAGAGATGCATAAGAAATTCATAGGGGTGCCTGGGTGGCTTAGATGGTTAAGTGTCTGACTCGATCTCAGGCTCAGGTTTTGATCTCAGAGTTGTGAGTTCAAACCCCGTGTTGGGCTCCACACTGGGCATAGAGGCTACTTTAAAAAAAAAAAAAAAAGAAAGAAAGAAAAGAAAAAGAAATGTACAGTAAAAATTAAATTCAAAGTTTTTTTGTTTTCCCAATTTTTTGGTTACATTAAAAGCATAGTGTTTCTATTTTTTGTTAGTTTCATCATTATGAAGGCATATTTGCCAGAGAAAGGGCAACATTTTATTTGACATATTGTTAGTTCCTTTTTAGCTTTTAAATATTTGACATGTAGCATGTAAGTTTTCACATGTACTCTTACCGTGGGCCTCATAATAGAAACCTCGAAAGACCGAACTACAAAAGAAACCACTTTTAAACGAAGGTATAATTTCAGGTAAAAATTAGTGGTATGAAGAAAATTGAAGTCATTCGTGTGAAATGATCTGAAGTCATATGATGTGATATTACATGACACGGTGTGATAAAAAATGACTGTGAGGAAAGGCCACATTTTAGATAGGAAACTAGTTCCTGAAGAAAAATAAAGCTTGGGCAAAACTGAATGACAAAAAGGAGCCACTGGAAAGAAGTTTCAGTTAATGCCAGCCATGCAGCCATGATAACTGGTCTTCATTGGATTTCTATTTTAGAACTTTTCTTTTTTTTTTTTTTTTTTTGGAAAAAATAAATAGCACCAGATTTCAAATCATGTGACACAGTAAGAAATCGTCTTTTAGGGTGCCTGGTTGGCTCAGTGGGTTAAGCCTCTGCCTTTGGCTCAGGTCATGATCTCAGGGTCCTGGGATCGAGCCCCACATTGGGCTCTCTGCTCAGCAGGGAGCCTGCTTCCTCCTCTCTCTCTGCCTGCCTCTCTGCCTACTTATGATCTCTGACTATCAAGTAAATAAATAAAATCTTTTAAAAAAAGAAGGAAATCTTCTTTTTTCTATCTGTATCTAAGCTTATGTCCTCTCACATGTGATAACAACATAAAAGTATATTATTTGTGCCTGATGTCAGTTGAAGTGAGGAGGATTAAACATAAGAGCACAAATGCATCTCATCATAAATTAAAGTATAGAGAAAGACGTTTAAAATATTAGGAAAATCGGGAAATACCCAAAGTTTTTTAGGGCCCACTTATGATGCCTTTTGTTAAGCAAATATATGACATAGGTGAGAATCCGTACACTGAAAACTTTATATAAAATTTACCTAAATAATTGACTTAGAGAAAATGAAAAGGGGTCATCATTTTATAAAGAATTGGGCAGAAATTATCCATAAATAGTACAGACTTCATGCTGAAAAGTCTGTGGTGGTTACAGCATAAACTCTGGAATCACACAGATGAGGATTCCATCCTGGTTGGATAGATAACTGCAGATGACATTCCTTTAGTCGTAACTTCTCTGTACTCTCTTCTCACTATCTGTAGAACAGGGCTAAAAGACCCACCACCTCCGAGTTTGGTCTAAAAAAGATGGTGTTCAGAAAATTACATTTAGTGGGAATAGTAAGAAATTTGACATTTAGTGGGAATAGTAAGAAATAAGTTGTAATTTTTATTTATTATTTTAAAAGTTAACTTCTAGAAAGAAATTTAGAGAAATAAAAATCAATTTTGATAAGACTGAGTCAGATTTTCTTTCTATTTAAAAAAAAAAAGTTAAATGAGCTCTAAATTGTGTTTCCTAAAAAGCCTTAGTCATTACTGTTTTAATTTATCATCTTTATTAAAAACTTGATGGCAGTGGCTATTAAGTCAATTTTGTTAAATTAATTAAACTAAAAACCATAGCACAAATATGTACCTTAAAACACACTAGAAAATTTCCAATTTCCTGTTTATCAGTTAAAAAAGTCTTTTCCTAATTTGTTTTAGCAAACTAAACAAAATATTTCTCTCAGTGAATTAATTATATTGTGTTCATTAATGCATGCTTCAATATGATTAACATCCCATTTAATTAACAGATTCATTATTTTATCTTTTATAAACTTTATGCTTGGAGATCCCTTTGAAATAACCATGTCCCCAAAGAGAAGCTAGCACAGTCTGGATGTCGCTAAAACCAAGGTTGCAGGTGTATTTCGAAGGAACCTTTTGGGTTTTGTTTTTGTTTTGTTTTGTTTTGTTTTGTTTGAGTCAGTATGATCCTCACAGCTTTTGCCTAAATCTCTAGGAAACATGTTTCTGATTTCATTCTTCACTTTATCTTTAAAAATGAATTTAATACCTTTTAGGAATAAAATCTAGGTTTTCTTGTAGTGAGAAAAAACTAAAGAATCTATATACAAATGAGATACACCAACTGTCCATTTGCTTGGAAATTCTTCCATATTTTATGAAAATGTTTCTGTGTAAGAAGACAACAACATCCCTGTAGAAAGATAAGGTTATATAACAGATTTCAAAAACAGCCATAATTCTTTCAAGTTCTATTAAGCTAATCCCATCAAGAGTTAGACTCTATTTCTCTGCCTCGTGGAGTAGGGGCAGACTTGTGACTTGCATTACCCAGTAAAATATGGTAGAAAGGATATTGCCTGTGTTCAAAACCTGGGTCTCCAGAGGCCTTGCATGCTTCTGCTCCCCTTCTGGGAACTACTATACCAATTTAAAAATACAGAAAGTATGACGAATGATCTAAAGATTAGCCATTTTCCTACCTCTTGAGTAGTAATGCTAACATTTTGTCAGATTTGCCAGTCATTTTTAAAAAACATAAGGCTTACAAATGAAGACAAAATCATCTTTAACCTTCCCACTGTCATATTCCTATTCCCTATCATTAGCCCTCCACCCGCATGGCAAATGTTAATAATTAGTTTTCCAGTAATCTATCTGTCTGTCAATCTACCTATCCATTGATCCACCCTCTATGTAGCTATACAAATACACATAGTATACATATATATGTGCACAGATACATATATACATGTATACGGACACACACAAGATATACATATAGCATATGTATATAGTAAATATCATACATACACATGTGTAATCATTAACCAATATATTCTATTTGGAGATAATGGCTTATTTATTATTTACATAAATATGTTTTTTTTCTGTATATATCATTCTGTACCTCTTGATTCTCAACATTATGTTTTTGATGTAAATTCTTGGTAATATCAAGAGAGCTAATTTATAACTTTTTCAACCACATTATAGTATTACATTGTTTGACTTTGTCAACATTTTATTCACTCGTTCTTCTTACTTAGGGACACTGAGAATGCTTCATTTTTGACATTGTAATATGCAGTGATAGATATCATTGCTTATTTTATTTTTGCACCTTTAAAAAAATTTCTGTAGGTGCATATTCAGAAATGGTTTTGCTTATTCAAAGGGGGTGGTGGATCTGTATCCTCCATTATCGTTCAAATATTTGGAACACTTAATACACATTTCAGTATTCATCCAAATTGTGAACCCTGACTCTAACACGGAATAAGGAGAAAAATCCCCAGCTTCCCTTTCTGATAGGGTGCTTCTTTGGGTATTAGATTCCACCTATCAGACACTGCCTCGAATCCAGAAGACAGCTTTTTATAAAATAGGACAAAAATAAGACATGTACTTTACTGTCATGGGGGCAGTGGTAAAGGCAGTGTGTTTCTGCAGTCAATGGAAGGAAGTCAATGGTCCAAGGAAGTACCCCAATCTGGCAAGAATATTACATCATGGCACAATCCAGTTGTGATAGTGGCTCCTTATTAGGCCAATTCTGCAGTGTTGTTTTGGGCATTGTCTCTGTAACAGCAGCTAGAGTTTATTTCTTCAGCCCTCCCAACATTTCTGTAAGTGCTCCTTAATAGATTTACTTCATTTCTAAACATGGCAGGACTTTGTGTTCAGAAAAACAAACTGGCATACAAATGCTGTGAACATTTTCAGTTTTACCAGATTTTCAGCAAAATGCTTCCCAAAGTTGGAATGTATCAGCAGTTTATGAGAATAATCTTTCCCAGGGTACCTGAGTGGATCAGTCAGTTAAGCATCTGCCTTCTGCTCAAGAGCTCAAGTCATGATCCCAAGATCCTGGGATTTAGCCCCACACTGGACTCCCTGCTCAGGGGGGAGCCGCCTCCTCTCTCTTCTTCTGCTGCTCCCCTTGCTTGTGCTCTTTCTCTCTCTGTCAAATAAATAAAATTTTCAAAAAAGAGAGAGAGAGAATAATCTTTCCCATGACTGTTTTAACATTGTTGATATTTATAATTTATAATTTAAAATTATAACTTTTCCAAAACTGATAAATATCATCTTATTTTTATTTCTATTTTAATATTTTTTAAAGATTTTATTTATTTATTTGATAGACAGAGATCACAAGTAGGCAGAGAGGCAGGCAGAGAGAGAGGAGGAAGCAGGCTCCCTGCTGAGCAGAGAGCCCGATGTGGGACTCGATCCCAGGACCCTGAGATCATGACCTAAGCCGAAGGCAGTGGCTTAACCCACTGAGCCAACCAGGTGCCCCCTATTTTAATATTTCTGACCATCAGTGAGGTTGAATATAGTTTCACATGTTTACTGAGAATTCGTATTTTCTTTTCTGGAAAGTGATTGTACACTCTACCACATTTTCTTATTGAGCTGTATAAATATATAAAATCTAGTATATCCATATAAATTTATTAATGATATTTATTTTATATTTTGGATTAATAAATATGTATTACATATATTCTCTCCCTCTGTTGTTTGCATATTAATTTTGTTAATGTTAGAGTTGGCAAAAGAAGATTTGTTGCTTAATAAATGCATGTTGTCAAATTTGTTGAGCCTGCACCCATGCAATAGATTGTATTACAAGAAAGGAATCTTATCCATGAGACTGTGGAATCTCTCTCCATTTATTCAGTTCTTTAATTCAGTTCTTGTTTGATTTTATCAGAGTTTTGTAGTTTTTCTCACATAGATTTTGTACACATTTCGTTAGATTTTTTATCTAGTTTTGATGCTAATGTAAATGATACTGTTTTTATTATTTTTTTTTCCAGTGTTCCAAAATTCATTGTTTATGCATCACACCCAGTGTTCCATGCAATATGTTCCCTCCATAATCCCCACCAGTCTCACCCAACCACCCACCCTCCTCCCCTCCAAAACCCTCAGTTTGTTTCTCAGGGTCCACAGACTCTCAGGGTTTGTCTCCACCTCCTATTTCCATGATACTGTGTTTAATCTGAAGTTCCTCTTGTTCATTATCAGTATGTAGGAAAGAGATGGACTCTCATATATTATCCTTATATCCCCACAACCTTGGCATAATTATCTATTAGTTCCAGGAGGTTTTTTTGTCAATTATTTCAGATTTTCTACACAGTTGATCATATCATCCACAAATAGAGACAGAGTTATGCCTTCCTTCCTAATCTGTACATCTTTTATTTCCTTTTCTTGCCTTATTGCTTTAGCAAGGACTGCAGGTATGATGTTGACAAGGAGTCATGAGAAGAGACATCCTTGCCTTCTGCCTAATCTTAGAGGGAAAGCTTTAAGTTTTTCACCATTAAGTATGATACCAGCTATAGATTTTCTTACCAAATGGAGAAAGTTTCCTTCTATTCTTTGTTTTACTTGGAGTTTTTATCATGAATAAGATGTTTGATTTTCTCAGGTGCTCTTTCTGCATCTATTGATGTGATATGTGCTTTTTCTTTTTTAATCTGTTGATATAATGAGTAAGACTAATTGGTTTTTTAATCTTTTTTTTTTTTTTAAGAAAGCCTGAAGGTGGTAAACTTTTTGAGTCTTAGTTAGTATATGTGTTTTACACTCTCAAATAAATAATAGTTTTTTCTGGATAAAGATAAGGAATTCTATAAGTAAAGATATTTTCCCTTTGCACTTGAAAAATATTATTCTCATGCTCTGGCATCCAGTGTTGCTGAAGAGAATTCTATAGACTAGCTTATTTGTATTTCTTTAACTCTAGTAAATAGCTATAATGTGAATGGCACTGCCTTAAATATGATCCTTTTCAGTTCACCACCTAAAAGACTACAAGAAAAACTGTAATATATAAGTAAAAATCAACATGGCCACCAAAGGTTCATAAAAAGGAAGTAGATTCAGATGAAGGGAGCTTTTATGTTCCTCATACTTCCCCATTTTTCCCAACTAGAAGATGTCTACATGATAAGGAAAGAACATCTATGGATGAGAAAGAGAGAGGAAACAAACCAGATCTGGGACTGTGGTATGGCTTGATGGCCCTGGACTACCTAATTTTTCCAGGTAACTCTCTTATGTTTATTTACTTACAGCCAAATTCAGTTTTTAGCCCTGTCTGCTGTACACCCAGCTGCTGTAAGCCCCCAGTTGTGCACTGGGAAAACTGAGCACTACTGAGCTCTGGCTCCAGGGACAAATGACTGGCTAAGAAGGTGTCTGTTGGCACTGAGAAGTGCCACCTAAAGGAAAGAGTGATGCAAGCAAAGTAAAATTATTCCTCTCACCCTCTTCAGTGCCTCTAATCTTATATGTTTTTGCTGCAGTGGTGTCCTGGAATATCTCTATTGGACTCCTGGACTTTAAGAAAGGTTCTTTCCTCAATGGGTGGTTGTCTTAACTGGCACTCCATGGGGGGGAACACAGTGAAAAAACTCATATTCTGCTTTTAATAAACATGTTTATGTGCCTCTTGATCATTTTTTTCTTTTTGTATATACTTTCATTTTATCCCTCTGCCCACGTTTTAAGTCTATTTAGCAGACCAATCTTCAAGATACTGATTGATTCTTTTCTCCCTCCATTCTGTTATTTAGGCTCTATAATAAATTTTAAATCAACTGAAATTTGTATTTCCCAAATCTCTACCAGTTGCTTCTATAATAAAATAATTTCATTTATTTCTCTGAAGATATAAAATTTAAATGTAAAGACTTTCTTCATTATTAGATAAATTTATATCCTCAAGTGTAAATTCTTTAATCTATTATCTCTCAAGATGTTAGCATTACACAGATTTCTGGCAATTTCAATTTCTGATATCATTTGTTTAATATATTAGTGACTATGGTGGAAATACCCTCTACTGGCATAGCCTGCTTCTTATATGAGAGAAATTAGTGCTGAGATTGTTCTATAGTTAAAATGACCAAAGTTATGTCTGGCAGCTGATCTTCTAGGCTTATATACTACATACTTTTCCATTCAATGGCAAGCCATATAGAGACCACCCTTCTGCCTTTTTATTTTAAAAACACTTACTACTTAAACTAGAACAATCTTTTCAATAATTTCTGACCAAAAGAATTAGGATGATGTCTAGAAAATCAATCTCCCTGGTTGATACTGCTTAATTACCTCAGTCAATTGCATTCTTGCTAGATGCTTCTATCACATGGAGCTTCCTCAATACTGCTTTTGTGAAAAATAAATTAAAAGGGTTTTTTGTTTTGTTTTGTTTTGTTTTTTTTGGGGAGAAGGGGGTGGGATTATGGACATTGGGGAGGGTATGTGATTTGTTTTGTTTTGTTTTTAAGAAACCTGGTCTATCTCTGATATTTCTCTCTTCAATCTGATCTTGACCACTTTCATCAGGTATTTTCCACAGTTCCTCATCTTTGAGACTCTCTTGTTAGTGATAGCTCTCACGAAGAAGAAGACAAAAATATGTCTGACCTTCGTTTTTGAAACTATATTGAACAATTATATTATTCAATGTCTCAGTTTTCTCTTCTTTAAATGAGAATAATATTAGTACTTAATACTAACATTATAAAGTAGTTATAAAATTTAAATGAGTAAATACCTGTAAAAATTGTAACATACCTTAACACATAATAAATGTTTATGATAATAGTGGTGATGGTCTTTCAGGAAACAAGGAATTGTGAATGTGAAACTACAATACAATGTAAGATATTGGTTTCCAAACTTCCACGTGAAATACTGGATTTTGGTGGTACTTCAAATTGTATCTTTCAAATTTTATGTAATGTATAAGAATTATTTTTATATTTAGGGAAAAGTAAAAAAAATAACTTTATAAAAGAAAATGTATTTAAGTTATATGTGTTTGAGTTTAAAAGACTTTTACATTCCATTTGCTATGTCAGTTTGCTCTACAGACTTTTTTATTAGAAAGAATATTTGTGATTTTTCCTCCTTATAATATCCTATGTTTTGTGCAAAATTTCATAAGTATCATTGTTTAAATAAAGAAATTTGCATGAATACCATGGCCATGATAAAATTACAATTCATAGTCTTTTAACCATAACCCTGTTTTTATGTATTCCTCAAAACTCAGCTTAGCCACAACCTACTCTAGGTCTTCTTCATAGACCCTGGATCCTTTCTAACATTTTCTTTAACTGCTTATGACTTAATTTATTCCTGTGACTTTTACCTCCACAAGACCCTGAGTTATTAGAAGACAGGAGGCATCTTACTCACACTGACAACCCCATTTCTTGCACAAGTATGCCAAAACTTTGCTCAAAAACAAATGAAAATATTTCATTTTTTCCCTTCCCTACCCCCCAATCCCCCCACTTTGCCTCTCAAATTTCAAATTCCTGCATCCAGTGGGAGACAAACCATAAGAGACTCTTAATCTCACAAAACAAACTGAGGGCTGTGGGAGGAAAGGGGGAGGCAGAAGGTGGTTCTGTTATGGACATGGACATTGGGGAGGGTTTGTGCTATGGTGAGTGCTGTGAATTGTGTAAGCCTGATGATTCACAGACCTGTACTCCTGGGGGCTAATAATACATTATATGTTAAGTTTTTTTAAAGGTTAAAAAAAAACTAAAATGTATGCTATAATGAACTGAACTTAACAAAAGTTCAGTTTTTGTAAACGTTTTTGGTGAACTTTTTAAAGATGACCATTAAATTTGAGTGAAAAAATGTATGTTTAACATAGGTAATTTACCTTCACTTGGTCTAAAAACTGATCAGAGTAATAATTGTATGACCTTCTTTCATGAGAAAGTGACCTCTCACACCTCTTTTTCTCCTATTGCAGAATTTGTAATCATTTTATGTGTTGACCACTATGAATACATGGCATAGAATTTGTTCTCATGTTTCTCTTTGCCAGAAGATAAACTTCTGTTTTCAAATAAATTGCTTGAAAAGGAAACAAACTGAAATAAAAACAATGTGAAAAATCATGATTCCTTATAAATGCATAAATTAATAGAGATAAATGTAAAAATATTTGGGGCATGAAGTAATCTCATCAATTTTATAAGCTAACATTAATTCCCCTGTGGCATCAGCTTCATCTCATAGATATTTATTAATACTTAGGTGATTAGCAATATATATATGGCTAAGCCTTAGGTCCTTCTATATAATCTGGGCTAGTCTTTCAAATGAACAACATAAAAGTACTACCAACAGATCATTTGAGAGGAATACTTTTCCAACCAATCCACAGTGAGAAAAACAGGAAAAGAGGCACCGGAACTGTAATATAATTGCCTTGTTTTGATCACTTCAACAAATCCCAGGTATACAGATTCAGGACCAGAAAGTATACTTCTGAAGGCTAATTGACAGAGAACATTTAAATGGTATCTCTAAATTCTGTTACCCATACTAATGTAATCACATTTGTATTTTCTGTTTGTTGAATTTAATGTGTTTAGCCCTGATTAAGGAGTAAAATTTCACAAGAGGAAAAGCTTGAAGACCACATCCATACAGATAGCTTGAAATCATTAAATATGGGAAGCTAGAATCCACTTTGTCTTGGCCATCAATAAATGTATCTCCTCTATAATGCCCTGGGCAGATGCTCAATCAGCCTTCAAGGGATCAAGTCTTGCTTCTCCTGAAAGCAACCTAATCATTTGTTGAGAATTTTAAATTGCTAAAATCTTCTTCCTTTTATTAAGTAAAAAACTGCCATCTTATAAATTTTATTCACTAGTGTCTGCTTCTGTAGGAACCTCTGAGTCTACTCTTACTTTTACATTAAAACTCCTATTTTTAAAAATAGCTCTTATAGCATTTTCTGTTCTCTCTGTTCAGAGCCATACATTTTTAAACTATGGCTTTTAGACAGTTAATCAATCTGAGTCAACCCATATATCTTGAACACACACACAAACTTTCACACAATTTATCAGTGGCTTAGATGAAATGTAAAACTCTTCAAACCTACAGTTTTTAAAGCATACAAGGAACAACAACAACAACAATCCTTTATTTATGTAAGGTCATGATTATTGGATTTTTTACTATAAAATATTTCATATGAAGGACTTTCCAATTTCACATCTACATCTTTAAAAAGTTGATTTCTTAATATATGGAGAGCTAAAAAGGCTAACTTCAGCTATAACCCAGGGTTTAAAATGTATCACTTTTATAAAATCTTAGAGTACAAATGGTAAATTAAATTATTTATTTCTCCTTTTCTCTCTCCCTCTTGTTCTTTTGGTAAAACTGAAGATTTTGAAGTAGAATCATATGATCTCCCTGATATGAGGAAGTGGTGATGAATTTTAATTATTCTTAAGCTAGTTTCTTATGTGTGAAATATGTTGAAAGTAAACCTAAGGTAGTCTTTAAATCACACATGCCACTCTTCCACCTTTGCTAAAAAAATTTCTTTCTAAAAAAAAAAAATTCTTTCTAGCTGCTGTAAACAAATAAAGTTAGTTATTAAGAGCAATGTCTTTCAATTATCACATAATTTCACTCAAATGTGGAATTTAAGAAACAAAACAGAGAAGCATAGATAAAAGGAGGGAAAAATAAAACAAGAAATCATCATAAAGGAAGAAAAAAAATTATGAGACTCAACCATAGGAAACAAACTGAGGATTGCTGGAGGAGGGGGGTTGAGGGATGGAGTAACAAGGTGATAGGCATTAAGGAGGACATAAGAAGTAATGAGCATATTATATGCAACTAATGAAGCACTGAACTCTACCTCTGAAATTCATAATACAGTATACATTAATTAATTGAATTTAAATTTAAAAAATTAAAAATTAACAAAAAAAGCTGTAGCTTTGCAGATGTTTTCTCCTCACATCTTTGCTAAGCAGGCACCAGTGTTTGTTTGTTTGTTTTAATTTTTATTATTTTTTAATTTCTTTTCAGTGTTCCAGAATTCATAGTTTATGTACCACACCCAGTGCTCCATGCAATACGTGCCCTCCATAATAACCACCACCAGGCTCACCCAACCTCCCAGTTTTCACAGGTTCTCTACCCTCTTTCCCCTCAATAAAACTCAGTCTTAACACAAAGCCTCACACTCTGTACTGAGATACATACTGATGATGAGGTTGAGCATGATCCTTCCGGTCACAGGTGTTTTCAACATTAAATATTGAAAAGCTTTGCTTTAGACTCCTTTTCCAACAGTTAACTTGCCTTTTTGTTGTCTCTTGTCATTTCCTTGACAATACTTCTGAGTAAAAATGTCCATGTGTCTCTTATTTAGTAGAAAAATTCTTCTATTATTCTCCACAGACCTCTGCCTAAGTAGATCATTGCTCTCCTACCTTTCTCCATCAGAGGTTTGGATTAAGTTATTCTATAAAGTGTACTCCAATAAAGCTTTAGACTTTGACCTCTTTAATTCTTCTCACCCAAACACAAAAATTAATTACAAAATTTCATGTCATTTTGGAGGCCTTGACCTTTCTTTTACTGTGGTCATTCTATTGTAGCAGACACAACTGATTGTCCAACTAGTATCCTTTTCCTTATCCCTCCTTGATAACAGAAATCTGATTCATAAAGAAGCTCAGCCCCTTTTCAAAGAAAGGTGACCCCAGGTCCAAATTTGGCAGTAGATCTTAGTTAATCTAAGCTCTTGTGGTAGTTCTATTCTGTCTCTTCTGGAAGTGTTGGACATATAACCCAATTCTGGCCAAAGAGAAGTTTGTGGATTCAAAAAGCACTTTCCTCACTCATTACAAAGTGTCCCATTGCCTACAGATATTGATGTTTTGTGATTTTAAATATAAAAGTACTATAATCATGTGCAACCAAGGGAAGAGCCAGTGTCCCAAAAACGAAGTTAATGGAGTAAAGCTATAAATGGAGATGGAAAAATCTCAGCTCTTGATGTCAAATTTTCCTCCTCTGAACCATTTCGAAAGTGATTTGAGATCTTATTGGGCCTTATCACACCTTGAACTGTATTATGGTTTTCTCTGTAACTCTTCCTTTATCAGACTGTAAACTATTTGAGGACAGTCTGAATTATATCGACTTCTGCATACCTTTTGGTATACAGCACAATGCAATGTCTTACACGTAGTGGATTTTCAGCACATGCTTGTTTATTAAATAAATAAGTTTTCCTCTGCTGCAGAGTGTACCATCTCAGCACACAGCAAAATTATCTGGATTTTTTTTTTTAATTTTAAGATTTAGGTATCTAAATACCAAATAACATGAGGGACTATACATTTGACTATAGCTCTACTTTGAAAAACAACTAGATAAAGCACCCAGTTTTAATACTGAAGAAAAAATAAGCTGAGGTATCACTTTTTTAATTATGAAAGATAACCAAGAAGACATGAAAGTATTATATTTCAGGGCAGGGGAAGGCTGGGGAGGGCTGCTGAAGTACACAGGGAATTTCCCATGGTGAAAAATTTCAAATTTCCAAGTAACACATTCTTGGTGCATCTAAAACATGTAACATTTCATCATGTTTCCATTTTTTCTTTTCTAGGACTAGCCCATGGTTATAGACAACACCAAACCATGAAATCACACATCTAAGAAACAACAGTGAGAAATTTTTTCCTGTTACCCTTGGCAAATTTTATTAATCTACTCAGAGTCATGTGCATATTTGAGATAACATACTTTGCAAGTCCCAATGCTTCAGAAGCATTCATTTTGGTAATTTAGATCTAATTACATAATTATTAAATTTGATGCTGTGTTTGGAAACACTGTCAGGTAACAATAGCTACATTTTCCTAAAGCATTACTTTTGTTCCTTAGGAATGAAAAGTTACTGATAAAAATCTCATCATGCACATTTTCCAGCAAACCATATGAGCATTTGGTTTGATATGAGGAGAGCTGTTTGAGTGTTTTTAAGTCTCTCAATGTTTGGGGCCACCTGTCAGCCAGTCCCAATTAGAAGCAGTGCCTGATTAAACTGCTCTCTCTAGAACCATTCGGACAACTTCATTAGTGCTTCAGTTTATGGTAGCAGAGCAAGCCATGTTGCAAAAAGTCCTGACAGCTTAGAGAGAGCCCATTTGGGCACACAGGACTTAGGACTCAAAATTGTACACAGTCGCAAAGTTTTGATTGCATGAATTATACATGAGGGTGACCAGCCATTTGTGTTCAGTGTTGTTAGCCAATCAGCACAGGTGCAGAAAAGAAAGTAAATTGGGGGAGAGGACAGTCATAATACTCAGGAAAGCACTTTTTTTTTTTTTTTTTTTGGCTCTACCAACTTAATACATGACATTGTAAATCTTGGCCAAGTACATCACACCACTTCTTAAAATTTCTCAGGTAGACTAGCAATTAGAATAAACAGGTAGAGGAAAAGAAAAAAAGAAAAAAAAAGAAATTTGCAAGGTTCTGCTTGCGAATTACTGTACACATCAAGAACTTCGATATGGTGAACATAGGCAGAGAGCTCCTGAATGCTAACCATGTCACCTCGCTGCAGACAAGCCTCCCCTTTGCACTGATTATTTCTCTGTTCTGTCAGTCATTAACTTTGTTAATGCATGGGGTTCTGCTTTCTTCTTTTTACTTCCACTTTAGTCGACTGTACAGAATGTCAAATGTTTAGGGGAGAAAGAAATAACAAAATTTGTACCTGATCCAGATAGTTTACAGATTATTTTTGGTGATATAAAGAAAATTTTTGGTTAGTATCATTAATAACTCCACCACTTCTACCTCCATTTGGACTCTTAAGTATAAAATTTAATGGGGCTGAGAAATTAATTTTGATAAAATACATAGTATAAGTTGTAAAGAAAAGGAATCACAGCAACAACAAAGGAGAGTTTTTCTTCCGTTCTCCTAGCCTCTGTTTACTTAAGGAAAATGAAATGCTATTTCTCATTCTACCCTTTTATTATTTAACAGTAGCTTTGGTATCAATTCCTATTACTTCCTGGATTAAGAAGCACATTGCATGAGACCGTAAGATAATTGAGATCTACTTTAAAAGCACAAAACACTTTCTTACTAGCTGGGACAGCAGTGAGGTCATTCATAGAGAAGAATGTTTCAGGGTCACCGTCGAGCACAGACGCCAGGCTGTTGGCTTAAGGACAAGAGGAAGCAGAGGAGGCCAGCAGGAGAAAATTGTGTATTTGTCAGGATTGACAGTTTGCTTTATAGTGGACCCACCTCCTCTTTAAAGTAATTCCCATTCAGTTTATGGTAGATTGGTATACAATGAGGTCAGGCACAGCAAATCAATTCTGATATGATTGCATTTTAGCCGTAGTCATATTTCTCCTGGAAATCTTGCCAGAATCAGCTATTCATTTCATAGGAGCATTGATTTCCCTACCCTTACTCTCTTACTCTATTCCATCTTCCATTCAGCAGGGCTTCTCCTTTAAGGAAAATTTTGTATGTCCCAAATAATCTCCCCCGGGGGTGACGACAAGCGCATAGACACAGTAAATCCTTCTCATCGGGTAAAAGCACAGATTAAATTCCATTTCAAGAAATGTTATTTTAAAAATTTCTAATAACATGATTTCTGTATGCCAGTGCATTGCCCATAACAATATTTTATTCCTATGTTTGTAACTATATCAATATCATAAAAAAATATTTTCTAACTCTGCTTAACATTGTTTTCCAAGCCTTCCTCCCATGCCAACCATCACAGCACTGTCTAAATAGCTTTTGAAGGCAGACCACTTCCTGACAATGAAGAAGCACATAGAGAATATGAGGCTGAAATGTCTTTTTTTTTTTTTTCAATGCAGAATACTGGCCTTAAGATGTTTTGGATTGCTGATGCCTTCCTCCAATTTCTCTCACTGGATTTGAAATTTTGCCCACTCTCACCTCTGTTACTTATCATTCTGTTAATGTATGGTTTCTGAAATTCTTCATTTAATTACTAATCTTTGTTAAATATGCCAGTCCTAATACCTGCCATGACTCTATATATCTCTTGTGCTTCTCCCATCCATATCTTCAAATGATCAGGAGATTTCAAGAATGGAGAGTCAAATGGAATATATTCCTCAGTTTATACCCTACTAACATCAATCTGTGCTGAACTCTTCTTTTATATTCATTTTCCTATCTAGGTCCTATCCCAATCTTCCTGATTGCCTGCAACGTGTGTGGCATACGTTCTTGATTTTGTGTGTATCTTTGTAAGACACACACACACACACACACACACATGAACCTTTGTTTAATTGCTCTGACCACTGAATAATGTTATTTTGTGGTTACTTATCCTAAGGGATATAGTTAATTTTGTCCTTATGACATCTTGATGTTACTGCTATGATTAATACTGTGTTTCCCCTTTAATGTGAAGCAATGTGTAAGTAAACAAGAGAAAAATAGTGCCCCTAAAATCCTGCCCTGCGCAGTCTTCCTTTCTGAGGACTCCCCTCCTTTCTACTCTGAGCTGTCTGTTATTCCTTCCTTTCCTTTCCCTCAAACGCCAAAATCCATCCACATTCTGGTATTTTTAGAAGATTTTACAGTCTATTTTTAGGTTGAAAAATCCATCAAGTTCACATGGACATCTGTGGGGTCTCAAGGTCAGATTACACAGCCAGATCCAGGAGTTCATGCTTGTTCATCTTCCTGGCAGGACTTGCTCTCACTGTATTTTTCTTACACTTTCCTTTGTATTCGTGGATTGGATTGTTTAGCAAATATTCACTCATTTCCTTCACAAATTGGTCTCCATGGGAAGAAAATCCTCCCTGTCCTTCCGATGTTGGATTTGGTCATGTTACTTCCTTTGTGTAATGGCATGTTAAGATACATGACAAGACTTAAAATATGCATGTGCTTTTAGGCAAACATTCTTGGGCTCTGGTATTCTGCCATGGGAAGAACTTCCCCCGGATTGCTTCCCCCTCTTTCAGTCTTAGCTCCAGAATGAACATATTTGACCAGACTCTGGTACAAGAGCAGTCATCCCCATGGTCAAAAGCAAAATGCCCTAGCTGAATAACAGATGAATTAATAAGAAATAAGTGCTTATTTCTGTGCACCCCGGAGATTTTATGGTTGTTTGTTATGTAAGAAAGACCAATTAACACAGAATTGGACCTAAAAGTATAGTTCCATCATAATTAAAATACATGGATGGCAGCGACTTTGGGAACTTGCTGGATGGTAAGGAAATTATCAAATGCAGTTCAGAAAAATGATACAAAAAATGTACTGGTAAAATATTTGCTAAAAATGGCTTCCAGTAGTAATGAAGGATAAAGAAAATGTATGCACTAAAGTGACAGTGTTGGGGCACCTGGGTGGCTCAGTGGGTTAAAGCCTCTGCCTTTGGCTCTGGTAATGATCCTAGGGTCCTGGGATCCAGCCCCACATCAGGCCCTCTGCTCAGCAGGGAGCCTGCTTCCTCTCCTCTCTCTATGCCTACCTCTCCATCTGCTTGTGATCTCTGTCTGTCAAATAAATAAATAAATAAATAAATCTTTTTAAAAAATAATAAAATGACAGTGTTGATCTAGGCAATGTTGAGGCAGTATCTTAAAAGTATAAACAGGTTATAGTGGGACTTAGGTGGTTCACTGTGTTAAGCCTCTGACTCTTGATTTTGATTCAGGTTGTGGTCTAAGGGATATGGGATTAAACGCTGGATCAGGCTCTACACTCAGCAAGGAATCTGCTTGAGATTCCCTCTTGCCTTCTCCCTCTGTCCCTCCCCACCCACCATGCTTGGGCTCTCTCTCCCTTTCTCTCAAATAAGTAAATAAATCTTAAAAAAAATAAAAGTGTAAACTGGTTGTAATTGAGTACATTAGTATGATGGTGAACTTTGTGTCAATTTGACTAGGCTAAGGGATGCCCAGAGAGCTGGTAAAGCACTATTTCTGGATGTGTCTGTGAAGGTGCTTCTGGAGGAGATTAGCATTTGATTAAGCAGACTGACTAAAGAGATCACCATCATCAGTGTGGATGGCATCATCCAATCAGTTCAAAGTCCTGAACAAAACAAAAAAAGTAAAAGAAGGGAGAATTCTCTCTTTTTGAGATGAGATGGCCATTTTTCTCTATTTTGGACATCAGAGCTCCTGGTTCTCACACTTTTGGACTCTGGGACTTACACCCTGGGCTCTCCTGGTCCCCAGATGGGGAGACCCAGACCAAGTTGTACCACCAGCTTTCTTAGCTGTCCTGCTTGTAGATGGAAGACTGTGGAACTTCTTAGTTTCTAAAACCACACAAAGCAATTTCTGTAATAAATCTCATCTTCTAAAACAAACAAACAAACAAATAAATATGCTCTTCTATATATCTACATATATCCTGTTGAGTCTGTCACTTGGAAAGCTATAAGTAATCAACTGGATAAGGCACTATAAGAAAAAGTTGAGCTCAGGAAGGAGCTTACCTGTTGGCCAGAAGATTTCTGAAGAAATACAGACAGCCCAGAATTCAGAGCTGGAAACAAAACTGTTTCTAAGTCAAAGATGGAATCAAGAGTGTGTCTGTAATACTTCTTTAAGACCCTGAAAAACTCAAGGTGATCTCAATAGATTCCTTGAACTGGACCAAGAGGCTCTTAGAAAGCTGGGTGTCAGGGTTTAGCAAAATCAAGTGTACCCACACTACAGATAAATAAGTTCAAAAAGAAAAATAAGTCTGGAAAAGAACTATAAGTGTAGCTTTGGGCAAATAAGATTGACTAGAAAAAATTTATAGAACACATACCACATTTTTAAGTGATCTATCTACATTGGCAAAAGTACAAGCAGTTCATAATGAAATAAACTGAGACTATATGAAATACAAAGAGAAAACTAGCTCCCAAATGTCTAGGTGTACAAGGAGGCTAAAGCCCTTAATTCACCAGTGAATAGCATATTTTCCAATGTTTTCTTTAGAAATGACTAAGAGCAATGATGAAAAAATGAAGGATTCCCCAGCAAGTGGGTCCAAGAACTACAGAAACGTGTAGAATGCAAAACCACTTCCAGGAAGTGGACTGGAGCCTGATCAAGGAGCCTTTCTTAATATTTCAGGAAGAGGAACTGCTGATGTGAAACCAACCAAATTTTAAAAGTATTATAGATCAGTGAATGCTACGCACTCTTCTTTTTGGATGAGATTGTTAAATGGAATTGTTTGGGGGCCTCTGGGTGGCTCAGTCGGTTAAGCAGTTAAGCCTCCTACTCTCAGTTACTGCTCAGGTGATGATCTTGGGGTTGTGAGATTGACCCCTATCCCAGGCTCCACACTGAGTATGGAGTCTGCTTTTCTCCATCTTCTTCTCCCTCTGCCCTTCCCCCTGCTTGCATGTGAACACTCTCTCTCTCTCTGAAATAAATAAATCTTAAAAAAAAAAAATGTAGTTGTCCCTGTTTCATTGTTTTATCCTGGGTATAAAGGGAGCAAATAACTTTTCTTTTTATTTAATTGGTTTCTGGTTAAAGACCAGTAAAATTTAGGCCCAAGGTAAATTACAAGATTCTAGTCTTTGAGTGTGATGCCATGATGGAATGAGACTTTTTAATGGGAAATTTGCCCCGTTCCTAAAAGAAAGATTGAGTAACCTTAAATGAAGAAAGGAAGTAGATACTTGTGAACAAGTGGCCACACTGAAAATTGGATTACTTTCAGCATAAATTAATTCCTACCATGCTCCTTGCCATGAGAAGAGTGCATTTATTTGTCTAATTGATGTTGGTTTAGAGATACATCATTTCTTTGGCCAATTGGATGCTAATGGATATGATGAAAGCAAGGTTTGGCATATGCATTGATGATTACATTCTAGAGATCACTATGGGAAGAGTTTCTTCTGGGTATATGTTCCTTTTTCATCTGGACTCCAGAATAAAGACACTTAGAAGAAAATTGAACCCCATTTGTAACCAAGCTAAACAGGATCCACAGTCTGAAACACTGTTGCCCTGGCTGAACTGTTATCTCCAACTATAAGCAAATCCACACATATGAATAGGAAATAGATGAATTAGGAATAAATGCTCATTGTTGTATGCTACTGAGATTTTGTGGCTACTATGCAGAGAAACCTAAGAGATTTGCCTTGTCTCTCCAGATTCCAGACTTGCCTGGCTTTTTTTTTCCAAATATTTCTTTGGTGATTCCTGTACTAATGACACAGAGTACTAGCTTGACAATAAAATATATCTGGTTTCTGACTGTTTAATAGTTCCTACCTACTGAAGTACTTTGTTATTTTCACTGTACAAGAGGAGATTAAAAAAATCCATTTACTTGTGGAGCACTTTATATACATTTGACTTAATACAATCATCCTTCAACTTTTTAACCTACTCTGTCTAAAAATAAAAGAAAAAGAAAAACAAGCACCTAAGATAATCATTAATTTTCTGCATAAAATGTATTTTGATCACATAATATGTGCAATATATATGAAAAAATACCTCCCAACTTCATCCATGGCACATTACGTGGAAAATATTAAAAAATAAACTTTATAGAAATTATATAATTTATAAAAATTAATATGTTTGTGTTATGTAACTATAAGCAAATATAAAAGAACATAGGTCATTGTCAGTGAATGTGCACTTTAACATGTTCACAATGTTACCAGTGTCATAGTCATAATCACATACGTATACAAAACTCCATGTCAGTTATTTAGAAATATGTTTTAAGAAGAACCATAATTTTGTAGATTATGAGTACATTATCTACATGAAAAAAAAAGCTTTTAGCTCTTAGTAAGAAATATGACCCTTTCATGCAAATTTTTCTGTCTCTATACACACCACAAAAGAATTAGAAGTAGAGTTAACTGTCTGTATGTTCTCTCAAGTTTCTGAATGCCTGACTGAGAAATGTTTACTTTCTCAATTGCATGGATTAGATTCATGTACCTAAAGCCACAGAGATTCATCAGTTACAGGCCTTTCCTCTCAACACTGTGACTGACAGATGGTAAGTTGTGTCTGCTTGCACTTTCACTCAGAGAAGACAGAAACTCTGGGGCTGTTACATTTTAAGACAACAATATTTTTATTGAATTATCTATATGCTATAAACTGAATTGTATGTATCCCCTCCAATATTCATATGTTAAAGCCCTAACCCTCAATGTCATTGTATTTGGATATAGGGCCTTGAGGAGGTAATTATGATTAAATAAGGTCATAAGAGTAGGGTCCTAATCTGATAGGGTTAGTAACATTGTAAGACGAGAAAGTGAAAGAAAGGGGTGTGTGTGTGTGTACACAATAAGGAAAAGCCATATGAGCACACAGTGAGAAAACAACCATCTGTAAGCTAAGAGACCCAGCCCTGCTGGCACCTTGATCTTCAACTTTCTGATCTTCAGAACTGTGAGAAAATCCATTTCTGTTGTTTGCCACCCAGTCTATGGTTTTTTATTATGGCAGTTCAAATTGACTAATACACGATACAAGTAAATTAACATATGATACTTTAAAAATAGTTTAAAATACATTTACTTAATATAAATATTTGGTCTAAAAATATGGGAATTCCTTCTAAAAGATATCATTTAAGAAAAAGCCATGTTAAAACTCTAAGTTATTAAAGATGATAGTTCCTTGGATTATTATATAGAATCATTTGCAAACATTCAGAAATGGCAAAGCCAAAGAAAACAAGCTTGAAATATTTGCCTTATAAGAAAGTGTCATTTCTAAAGATTAGAAGTATTGTGACCCAGTATTTTATGTTCATACTACAGGAGGCAGCAACATATTTGCCCAAAGTGTCAATTTTTTTTTTTAACCTACAAAATAAGTATTTGAACTAGAATATTAGATGACACATTTTCTGGCCTTTGAGTCTGATTAAGTCAGTAAGTCAAGAAGTGCTTTGAAGTGTTTACTGTGTGCGGGTATCCCTCCAAGCGCTAGGATTCAGCAGTGACTAAGATAAGCAAGGTCTCTGCTCTCAGGTTATCTCTGCTCTAGTGGGTTGGAGATAAAAATAATCAGTGAGAGTCAGAGTAGACCAAGATGGGAATTGGAGACTCCCGACCTCCCCTTCTTTCAAATACACCAAATACCTAACCACACGTGGAGCAACTGAGAACCAGAAACTAGCTGAGTGACTCCTATGCATCAGGCAAATTAGAAAATACACACATCAAAACAAACAGAAAAATGTGAGACAAATTCTGGTCTTAAACCCCACCCCTGGCACAGTACCATACAATCAGAAGGGAACACCCCTCTCCCAGCTTTTCCCTGAGGAACGAAGGATTCATACATACCACCCTAACTTTTAAGGTGTCCACCACACAATAGACCTCCAAAACAGCTCTAAATGCCAAACAATTTATTTCCAAAAGACTCACAAGACAATAACAAACAAAAGCAGTTCTTATCAGTCACAGGGCACTCCAGGGTTCAGCACACAGGGAGCAGACAAAAATACCCCTCTTTCAACAGTTCACACAAAAAGGGAGATTCGTCTGCATACTTTAAAAGGTTTGCCTGAGGGCCAGACTTCTAACTTAGTAGGAACTGGGAAAAGGTTACAATCTTCCCCAGATAGTAGGAAAGCTGTTTTGTTTTGTTTTTTTAATTTGACACAGAAAAACAAAGGAAATAAAAGCACAAACAAGTAGGACTACAGTAACCTAAAAAGATTCTGCACAACAAAGAAAATCTTCAGTGAAATGAATATTTTAACCACTAGAGAACACCAATGTCTACACTCTGGAGCAATGATTGTCATGTGAATAATAATAATACTACTGATAATTGCTGTTCTATAGGCTCCATAGGGGACAAAAAGAGAATTCTCAAAATAATTTTGCCAATCAAAAGAAGTCATCCCAATATGAAGTTTGATAATCACTACTTTAGAGTCAAATGATATATAAAATAATGACATTTAACTCAATCCTCCAGGTACAGTTTTTCTGGTATCTCTTGTCACAGTCAACAGCACAGCAAGTTGTATAGGCCAAGAATGCAGATATTTTGCTTGTCACCTCCTCCTTCTCTGGCACAGACCATATCTATCTCATCAACAGTACTTGTCAATTTTACCTCCTATAGCCTTGGCATCTGTCCACACCTCTTCAAACCCACTATGTTCCTAGCTTGAGCTCCCATGTGCCTGAACTGTGACAACCTCCTTTCAACTAGTTTCCCATTATTATTACTTTAAAGTATTTGCTTTATTTAAAAATGACATAGACTCATTGTAGACTCACTCATTATAAAGTACAGGAAAGTACAAGAACATAAAACAATAAGTGGTATCTTAAATATTTATTTGAATAGGTCAAACCTTAGCCTATTCTTTATCTTGCCATATACCTGCCTTATTTGTTAAATTTCATTGCAATTATCCCTTGGTTGGCTTCATTTTTTATCAAGTAATACATTTTTCAATAAGAATTCAAGTTTTATGAAAAGCAAAGAATTATGCTTTGAAAGAAAACTAAGCTGAACATTATATTCTTAGGTTGTCCAACATTATCTCCCAGCATCATATGAAATATGAAAAAAAAATTAAGCATCCTGCCCATTTGTTTTTTTATTATTATCATTAACTTTAAGTTCTAATTCTCACAGTGTGTGTCTTGGTATTGCCTTTTCTGAGTCAAATTTTGTAGGATCTGAATGTTATCACCTTTATTATAGAAAAGGCAACTTTATCATCCACTGAAATATCTTCTCCACATGCTACATTTTCTTCTTGGGAACACAAATTATATGTCTGTTGATTTCCTTTGTATATCTTCCAGAAATATTACATCTTCAAATACTATTTATCCTATATTATCCTATTCATTTGTTTTCTTTTTTTTGTGTGTTTTTTTTTTTTCTCAGTTCTCTAATTTATGTTGCCTTTAGTCAGGTTCATTCTACTTTTTACTACCTCTAAATTTTCCTGTAACTCTATAATTGTTTTATTTTTCTTTCATTTCTTCCTGAGCTATGTCAGTTCACCCTGGTTCTTTTAACTGGCCTGTTCTCTTCTTTAAACTGTTTTTTTTTTTTTTTTCCTTTTTTTGAGCTCTGATACAACAAACACAGGCAGGAGTGCCTGGGTGGCTCAGCTGATTTATAGTCTGACCAGATTTTGGCTCAGATCATGATCTCAGGGTGGATAGAAGGAGCCCTGCCTCACCCAGAGCCTGATTAAGATTCTCTCTCTCCCTCTCTCTCTGCCCCTCTCTTCCTGCATGTGTACTCTCTCTCAAAAAAGATAAAGAAATAGATAATTAAGAAGAATAATAAAAGAAAGAAAACACAAGCATACACGTTTTCACAAGTAATACAATAGAGAACTGAATTCCAGATGTCTTCTTCTGATTCAAGAGCTAAAACTTATCAGACATTACTTTTATCTTCCTTTTTTTCTGGGTTTTTTTGTTTGTTTCTTTGTTTGTTTGTTTTGGTTTTTTTGTGTGTGTGTGACTGTCGTGTGTTTACATGCTTATTTTGTTTATTTTCATGGTGCCTCATCTCCGCACACATCTTGCCCTTGTTCCTCTCCGAACTGTGACTTGTGGTACTCACCGCTGTCTGAATGTAAATTTCAGTTCAGACGTACCTCGAGGAAACACTCTCCCCAAATCCGATGTGTTCTTTTTCATTCGGTACAGTGCTATGCTCAGATTTTAGAGGTGGAGCCTTAATCTAATCCCATGCCTCTCTCCCGCTAGCCTTTCAAACATCCTTCCCCTGGCAATCTCTCTCCCTCAGAGGGAAGCTTCTTCAGTGGTAACGGGGTGCTCTCCTTTTTCCATTCCTGCCAGTCTCCCTCCAGACGTGGAACTGAGCAGTGTCAGTGACTCCCCCTACTTTTCTTTTGATCCATCCAAACCTTGGGATGTTGTTCTACTAATCAAGGGAACACTGGATTCGCCTTTCAGAGGTATAGCACTTACTTTTAAAGATGTATGTCTTCTAACTGCGGTTTAAAGTATTAGTGTCTTCTCTCAACATGCTCTCTTGTTTGGGGGCATATCTGATTATTATTTAGCAGTTGTTATTCATCATTTGTTGTCATCTCACTACTTGATAATTACACACACACACACGCACACACATACTTTTTTTTTCCCCCTTGCTGTGTGTCTCAAGAAAAAATAAATAAAAATACTTTATTCTACCACTTTTAACCCTAGGTCTACACCTTTGGACTTTCTCCTCCAATCTATTATCTTCACATGCCAAAGTAATCTTTGCAAAGTGCAGCTGCAAATCCTTCTTTTTGAAATCCTCCATAGAATTACATTCCTCTTAGACAGGCACTAACATTTATGACAAAGCCCATTTTTCACTGTATGATTCTGTCCTAATTCCCCAGCCTCCCGGGGAAGGTTAGGCACCACTCCGATCCTGCAGCTCTCATCCCTTGGTCCTTTCTCCTGCTCTCATTTGCCTCAAGGACTCTCTGCGTGCTGATGTCTTTAACAGAATGTGGTCTTCCCTGCTCACCCACATCTTTACCAAATTAACAGCTCTCCCAATTCAGAATTCAGCCACCGCTAAGTTGCTTTCTCAAGGTAATTATCTGACTTGCCCACACTACCCTTACTATACTCTCAAAATTTGCATCTTTTTTCAAAACACTTAGCAGTTGGACCATTATATACTTATTCATTAAATGACCGGTTGAATGAGAAAAATGAATGACAGAGTAATATCTTAGTAACTATATTTACCATCTAAAATGATTGATAGAAGCATTTTAAGTAAATCATATTAAGCAATATCCACTTGACAATTGTTCAATAATGTGATTTTGATATGATTATTCATTCACTAAGATCTACATTATATGATGTTACTGATTTTGTTTGATTTCTTATGAAAATAATCCTCATATATTCTTCGTTGCTGTACTCATACTTGTAACCCTCTCCCCATCTTCTCTATGTATAGAAAGATACTTATATATACATATATATACATGTATGTTTGTGTGTATAAATCAACTGGTAATTAACTTGATAAAACCCTCATAAGGATATTAGGAGCATAGCAAACATAACAAATTCTTATGATCCCAAACACATATGTGAGTTCACATGCCTTATGAACTTGTGCAAGCATCAGACTAACTTGTTGGTTTCTCAATATGATGGAGTATTTACTCAAACTTGACACTGCATTTTACTGTAAAGCATGTATTATTCATTTCAAGCTATGTGCACCTTGCAACTATTACTTCTATCAACCCAAAACCTAATATCAAGAATATTTTTAAAAGAGATTAAGAGTCTATATAGAAAATGGGCCAAATGCTGATCCATATTTAGGTCTAATACATGAAAAAAAATCAGCTTTGGCTTGAATGTTAGGATTAGAATACTATGTCTATGTTTGCACTGATTTCTCCCTCATGTTGCTAAGTCGTGAACAATATACATTAAATATCAATGAATAATCAAGCAGAATATTAGTACCAGATTGCATGAGCTCCATCTACTTTCCTACTCATACATCAATAAAGCCCTTAAGAATAGCATTTCTTTTTTTTTTAAAGATTTTATTTATTTGTTTGACAGACAGAGATCACAAGTAGGCAGAGAGGCAGGCAGAGAGAGGAAGGGAAGCAGGTTCCCTGCTGAGCAGAGAGCCCGAAGGACCCCTGGGATCATGACCTGAGCCGAAGGCAGAGGCTTAACCCACTGAGCCACCCAGGCACCCCAAGAATGGCATTTCTTAAGCATTAGAAGCTATTTTAGCTTTCCATAGGCCCCCATATTTGCTGCTCACCAAGCTGTTTTGCTTCCTTTGACGTTTATAAGTTTTGACTGTATCACCCTTTGTGATGCAGTTATAAATTTACAAGCTATAAGATTTACCTTTCAAAAATAAAAAGTTCATGAAATATTAGCTTTTAATGTCATTTAAACTAACTTAACTAATTAAAAACATCTGCACTTAATCATTTGTTTAATAATAAACTGCGGTCTTCTTTCCCCCCCATATGGTCCGTAGCACACTAGCCATGCTCTCTGCAGCAAGGGAGCCTGCCTTCAGGAAAAGCTAGAAAGCATCTTGTGGGTCTCTGTCAACATCGCCGCTCTCTAATGCCCACTGCCCTTTAATCCAGCACTCTTTTTCTCTCACCTATTCTACAGAAATAGCTCTCTGCTCTTGCCAGATTTCTAACAAAAATCTCACAACAAGCAATCACCCCAACTCACTGAGAGACATCTGACTTACCAGTCAATTGCTGGGAGGAGAGGTCTCACCTATACCTATTGGAAAACAAGGTGCTGAATGATGGACACAAAGTTATGACAGGATGTGTGTTACATAGGGTTCCTACCATGCATGCTCAAGCCCATTCTGCGGTTCGCTGGCTGTCTCAGCCTGTTCTCTTATCTCTTCCTTTCAAGACTCATCTTTTCCTTTTCCCATTTCTGAATCTCAGCACAATCATGAAATGACTCTGCAAACTTACTTGTCATTCTGGGTCTATTCTATTGTTTTCTTTCTTAAGATATTTCTCAGACCCTTTTGATTCTCTACTTGTTCTCTCCCTTTCTTAGACTCTGTCTCAGATTTCTCACACCCCCTCTCTTGCCTGCCAACAATCATCATCCTTAGGTATACAGTTGACCCTTGACCAACACTGTTTTGAACTGCATGGGTCCATTTATATGTACATATTTTTATAAACAAAGTACAGTACTATAAATGTATTTTCTCTTCCCTATGACTTTTTAATAGCATTTTCTTTTCTCCAGCTTCCTTCATTGTCAGAATAAAGTATATAATAAATATGGCACACAAAATCTGTGTTAATTAAGTTTTTATGTTATTGGTAAGGCTCTGGTTAGCAGTAGACTATTAGTAGTAAAGTCAGTGGAGAGTCAAAAGTTATACACAGATTTCCAGCTGCATGAGCTGTCATAGCTCCTAACCCCCATGTTGTTCAAGGGTCAATTATATAATTATTAAATCTCATCCCTCATCAAGCCAGTGGGCATATATGAGAAGTATATGCCGTATTTTATTTTTATTTGTCATATAAAAAGTCTTGGGATGCACAGTAAGTTTGGTGGGAAGAAGGAGAATTGAAGTTCCCCTTAATATAGGTTATTGAGCTTTCTGTAAGAGAAATTACTTTTCTTGAAAGTCAAGGAAATATAAAAAAAAATTGATGATTTAGCCCAATGGGTATAAGGGTTAATTTCATTGTTCTGTTTATTGAATAGGAATATTTTATTGTTTTTCTTTCCTTTTTAAATAGACTTTATTTTCTAGAGCAGTTTTAGGTTCAGATCAAAACTGAGCAGAAAGAACAAGTTCCCATATGCCCTCTGCCCCCAGTTTCACTGCTCTGACAATCTTTTATGCTCTGCCTGTTCAGACCACCCTCTCCTTAGCAACCACTGATCTTTTTACTGTCACTATAGTTTTGCCTTTTCCAGAATGTCATATAGTTAGAATCATACAGTATGTAACCTCTTAATATTGGCTTTTTTCATTTAATATTATGAATTTAAGGTAACTTCATGTCTTTTCATAGCGTCATAGCACATTTCTTTTTAGTGATATTTGATATTCCGTTATCTGGATATATAACAGTTTATTTCTCTATTCACCCAGAAGGATATCTTGGTTGTTTCCAACTTTTGGCAATTGTGAATAAAGCTGCTATAAATATCTATGTGCAGGTTTTGGGTGGACACATTATCAGGTCCATTGGGTAAATACCAAGGATTGCTGGATCACATGATAAGAACAGTTTAGTTTTGTAAGACACCAGAAGTCTTCCAAAGTGAGTGTACCATTTTGCATTCCCACCAGCAACAAATGAGAGTTCCTGTCATTCCACATCCTCATCAGGATTTGATGTTGTCAGCATTCTGAATGTGGGCCATTCTGGTGGATGTGTAGAGGTATGTTGCTTTAATTTGCATTTCTCTGATGACATATGATATGAGTTATATTTTCATATAATTTTTTGGCATCTGTGTATTTTCTTTGGTGAGGTGTCCATTATTTAAGGTCTTTTGCCAATTTTTTAATTAGATTGTTGCTTAGTGTTATCTTATTCTTGAGTTTTAAGAGTTCTTTTCCTATTTTTGTAAGTATTATATTATGTTAGTCACCATACAGTATATCATTAGGTTTTGTTTGTTTGTTTGTTTTTTAAAGATTTTATTTATTTATTTGACAGTCAGAGACCATAATAGGCAGAGAGGCAGGCAGAGAGAGAGAGAGAAGCAGACTCCCTGCCAAGCAGAGAGCCCAATGCGGCGCTCGATCCCAGGACCCTGAGATCATGACCCAAGCCGAAGTCAGAGGCTTAACCCACTGAGCCACCCAGGTGCCCCTACATCATTAGTTTTTGATGTGATGTTCCATGATTCACTGTTTGCATATAATACCCAGAGCCCCATGCAATACGTACTCTCCTTAATACCCAACACCAGGCTAACCCATTCCCACCTCCTCCCCTCTAAAGCCCTCAGTTTGTTTCCCAGATTCCAGAGTCTCTCATGGCTCGTCTCCCCCTCCCCTTCATTTCTCCCTTCCTTCTCCTAATGTCCTCCATGCTATTGCTTATGTTCCACAAATAAGTGAAACCATATGACAGTTGTCTTTCTCTGCTTGAGTTATTTCACTCAGCATAATCTCCCTGGTCCTATCCATGCTGATGCAAAAGTTGGGTATTCATCCTTTCTGATGGAGGCATAATCCTCCATTGTATATATGGACCACATCTTCTTTGTCCATTCATCTGTTGAAGGGCATCTCAGCTCTTTCCACAGTTTGGCTATTGTGGACATTGCTGCAATGAACATTGGAGTGAATGTGGCCTTTTTCACTGCATCTGTATCTTCGGGGTAAGTACCCATTAGTGCAATTGCTGGTTCATAGGGTATCTCTATTTTTAACTTTTTGAGGAAACTCCACACTGTTTTCCAAAATGGCTGTACCACCTTGCATTCCCACCAACAGTGTAAGAGAGTTCCCCTTTCTCCACAACCCCTCCAACATTTGTTGTTTCTTGCCTTGTCAAATTTTGCCATTCTAACTGGTGTAAAGTGGTATCTTAATGTGTTTTTTTAAAGTTAACATAAAATGTATTATTAGCCCCAGGGGTACAGATCTGTGATTCATCAGTCTTACACAATACACAGCACTCACCATATCACATACCCTCTCCAAAGTCCGTCACCCAGCCGCCTCATCCTTCCCACCACCCCTCCACTCCAGCAACCCTCAGTTTGTTGAGTTTTAAGAGTTCTTTATGTATTTTGGACAACAGTCCTTTAACAGATGTGTCTTCTACAAACATTCTCTCTCAACCTAGTTGGTCTTCTCATTTTCTCGACATTGCTTCTTCCAGAGCAGAAGTTATTAATTTTAATTAAGTTGAGCTTATCAGTGATTCCTTTCATGGATTGTGCCTTGGTATTATATCCAAATTTCCTCACCATATCCAAGGCCATTTGGGTTTTCTCTTACGTTTATTTCTAGGAGTTTTATACTTTTGCATTTTATGTTTAAATATGCAAACCATTTAAAGTTAGTTTTTGAGAGACTGAAGGTCTGTGTCTAGGTTAATTTTTTGTATGTGGATGTCCAGTTTCCAGCACCATTTTTTGAAACTGACTATCTGTTCCATTGGTCAATTTGTCTATTCTTTGACCAATATCACAGCCTCCTGATTACTGTAAGTTTATTGTACATTTGAAATTGGAGTGTCAGTTCTCTTTGTTCTTCTACTTCAATATTGTTTTGAGTGTTCTGGGTCTTTTACCTTTCTGTATCCCCAAAATAACTTGCTAAGATTTTGACTGGGATTGCACTGATCAACTTCATTTTTACTCACTAGAGGGAGTGTAACTTTTACCTAAAGAAAATCTAATGATGGAAATTCAGATGTATTTAATTAGAGAATAAAAGTGGGATACTATTATTTCGAGGTAAGAGTGACTTCCTGATGCTTTCCAAATTTATCATGTAACTATACACATGATCTAGTCAGTCATAAATTTAATCTTAGGAAGGAAAACCGAAAAATAACTCTACCAAAGAAGTGACACAAAAGTACTGGAACCCTCCTCTTATCCTGGATCCCCTCAATAATTTCAAAAAGAATCTGAATAACAAGGAAGTTTGCTATATTACATAAAGATTACTAGGCAATGTACTTAAAGGACTGTGGATTTCATCCATAATTGGACTGACAGTCAAATGTGTGTAGCCACATTAGTAATAAGCAGCATATGAATGGAGATACCCTAATGAGGACCAAGAGAAACATTATGGAAATCCAAAGACAAAGTTCCAGAATGGATGAATATTAATGTGAAATTTAAATAATAATGGCCTCATAATGGAACCAACATATAACATTAGTCATATCTGCATCCATGCTAATTTAAATATTGCAAAGGTATTATAATTTTTTTGCAATAAGATATTATACTTTAGGTTTAGCTTTTTTTTAAGTAATTAATCAGCCATCAACAGTGGCCTTGTTAAACAAAGGGTGCTACATAGAGGAAATTATTTTTATTGTTATCCTTTTGTTTCCTTATTAACATATAACTCCCTGTGGGAATAAAGATATTGTTGGGTTCTCTTTAAGATTTATCTCTAAATATCACATTTTAGTATCACAAATCACAGACCAAAGAAATCAGCATCTTTTCTTTGTTTAGTAGAGTGACTGTATTTCATAACAACTGAGCAGTATGCAATTCACATGCAAAGAAGATAAACACAGTCATGTTTTAGAATTTAGCTTATACAAAAGTTACCTCCTTCCCATTAACTAAGAATCATTTTGAAGTAACATAGGAAAAACTGACTTTCAATTAAGCCTAAAGCATATACAAATCAAGTCTAATTAGTCCAGTCCTCTAAATATGATCTGCAATTATGAGATAAATCTACCCACAGAGATTTATTAAACCTTATCATTTTTAAACTGCAACTTCAACTTCAATGAGCCTGCCTTTAGCTGCACCCTGCAGTGACTAGCAAGGTTTTCCTAATCCTTCTGGTTCCTCAGGTGCAATTTCCAAACAAAATTCTATGAAAAAATTATTTCAAGTTATTATTGCCACTGGAACTAGATTTTGTGCTAACCTTTTTGTTTTCCTGTCCTCTATTTTTGATCTCCCATTTTCCTAACCAATGACCCCTAGAAATGAACAATGGTGGCTCTATATTTATTTAACAGACAAAGGAGTTTACTGCTTCTGACATTCATTTAATGCTATCAGGAAGGTTGAGTTTGTACACAAACACAAAATGGTCACACAGGAGACAATAGATGTAGCAAAGGTATGGTTCCGAGGCTACCCACTATGCTGCATTCATGATTACACTGGTCTTTGGATGGACTGAATTGAAAGGAAGCATTAAATTGAAATAATATGCAACCCAGAGAAATATACTTGAGAAACAGAATCTCATGCACACAGCAATAGTTGGTTAGCTCAGCTTTCCCCAAAGAAAAACCTTCTTAAAATATTGTCAAATTCTTGGTTCATAGCTGCTTTTTTCTTTAGTCAGGAAATAAGTTTCCTTGATTTTTAACAATGCTACCAAGAAAAAGAATCTTTCTTTGATTAATGCTGGGTTTCTCCTATTAATAAAGTCATTGAGTTGTATCCAGCTAAATATTGCAAATGGCCCTTTTTGTTCTTTAGCAAGTAAACATGATCCTACTTGTTCATTTTAACAAGATATATGCTTTTAGTTGTTTTGTTGACTGCTATGATGAGAATGTTCAGACTGTCAACATGCTCACCCTTGCATCCTGTGAAAGGTCTCTCTGCTACTAGAAGTTAAGGGTCAGTGCAAAATTCAATGATCCGTTCACAGATGATGCGGTATCCCCGATTTCATTCAAAATGTAAACTTACAAAGTGACCACACCTAAGCAAATATATCACTAGGTTAAGAACCTTTTGCCAACAAAAGCACTAACTATATAGCTAGTATAGTAAAAATCAGTTTCTAGACTTTTAGCAATGACTCACACCTTTATGTTTATATGTGCAAGCATTTCTGTTAGCACCATTGGGGTAAACGTCTCATCTCTATTATATTTTAAGTTTTATCTGAGTAAGAATCTGACATTTGATTTCTAAGCAAGTAATATAACATTAGTACATAATGCACACAGGGTAGCTAACAACACATCTAACTCATGGTAGTGATGATGTTGAAAAAATATGAAAGCCTTGCAGACTAATATTTTTATTTCTGTATGTTATTAATTGGCTAAATAGTACATCTGAAGTTCCTGCATTTTTTTCAGTACATTTAGATTGTTATAACCTAGAAGACTAGCTATGAATTCTGCTCACATTGTCATCTCCTCTGCTCCAGTGTATTAGTTTAAAAATTGGAACATGTAATAAATGTTATAGGTGCTAAAGGGTTTGATTCTGCTTTACTGGTATACAGGCTCCTCCTTTTCTCTGAAAGTAGAACATTCCTATGAAACTCTTAATAAGCCAAATGACACAAAGCAAAGAGTATCCCTACTTTCCAAAATTTGCCTTAGGCCCCTTCTTTTATAAGAGACCTACATTAGTACCTGTTTTTGTTCATCTGAAGCAATCTGTCTGTAGATTCAATACAATCTCCATCAAAATACTGAGAACAGTTCTCACATGACTGTAGCAGACCATACTAAAATTTGTAAGGAACCACAAACAATCCTGAATAGCCATAGCAATCCTGAGAAAGAAGAACAAAGATGGAGATATCAGAATCCCAGATTTCAAGATATACTACAAAGCTTTGATAATCAAAACAGCATGGTATTGGCATAGAGACATAACCAATGGAACAGAATAGAGAGCCCAAAAATAAACCCACAGTTATATGGTCAGTTAAGTCAAGACAAAGGAGGCAAGAATATGCAATAGAGAAAGGACAGTCTCTTCGATAAATGGGTGCTGGGAAAACTGGACAGCTACATGCAAAATACTGAAACTGAATCACTTTCTTAAGCCACACACAAAAATAAACTCAAAATGAACTAAAGACCTGTTAGACCTGAAACCATAAAAATCCTAAAACACAAGCAATAATTTCTCTGACATTGGCCATAGCAATATTTTTCTAGATATGTGTCTTCAGGCAAGGAAGACAAAAGCAAAATGAACTGTTGGACTGCACCAAAATGAAAAGCTTTTGCAGAGCAAAGGAAACCATCAACAAAATGAGAAGTCAACCTACTGAATGAGAGAAGATGTATGCAAATGATACATCCACTAAGGGGTTACTATCCAAAATATATAAAGAACTTATACAACTCAATAGCAAAAAATAAACAATTTAAAAATGGGTAAAGGATTTGAATAGATATTTTTCCAAAAAAGACAACCAAATAGCCAACACATATATGAAAAGATGCTCAAGATCACTTACCATCAGTGAAATGCAAATCAAAACCATAACGAGATATCACTTAACACCTGTTGGAATGACTAAAATGAAAAATACAACAAATAACAAGTTTGGTGAGGATGCACTGTTGGTGGAAATGTAAACTGGTATAGCCACTGTGGAACATGGTATGGAATTTCATTAAAAAATTAAAAATAAGAATGCCATATGCTCCAATGACTCTACTACTGGGTTTTTACCCCCAAGAAAATGTGAACACTAATTTAAAAAGATATACGCACAAGATTATTGCAGCATTACTTACAATAGCCAACATATGGAAGCAACCTCCGTGTCCACTGATAGATGAATGGTTATGGGTAAGGAAAATGTCTTCCTCAACGTGAAAGATAGAAGAGGAACCTGAGCGTCACTGCGGTTTTTAGTTAGACCCAATGACTGCAGAGCAGTTTCTCTTCAGATTTCCCAAGGATTGCTGGCAATCACCAAGAGCTACAAAGAGGCAAGGAAGGGTCCTCCCCTAGAGGCTTCAGAAAGAACATGGCCTTACTAACACCTTGATTTCAGATTTTTAGCTTCCAGAGCTGTGAGAGAATAAATCGTTGTTTTAAGCTATCTAGTTTGTAGTAATTTGTTATAGCAGCTTTAGGAAATAAATGCAATTCATATATATATATATATATATATATATATATATATATATATTCATATATATATAATATATAGAATGTAATATTCTATATTGTCTATAGAATATAGTATTATATCACATATATATATAATTCATAATCATATATACAGTTGACCTTTGAATAATATGGGAGCACTAACCTCTCACACACAATCAAAAATCCACATATAAGTTCTGACTCCCCTAAAACTGAACTACTAATAGCCTCCTACTGATCAGAAGCCTTATTGACAATATAAACAGTTGATTAACACATATTTTGCATGTTATATATGTTATATCCTTACTACAAAGTAAGATAGAGAAGAGAAAATGTTACTAAGAAAATGATAAGGAAGGGCGCCTGGATGGCTCAGTTGGTTAAGCACCTGTCTTCAGCTCAGGGTCCTAGAATGAAGCCCCAGCTCAGCAGGGAGTCTGCTTCTCCCTCTATCCCTCCCTTCGCTCATGCTCTCTTCTATGCTCTCTCTCAAATAAGTAAATAAAATCTTTAAAAAAAAGAGAAAATAATAGGGAAGAGAAAATACACTTAAAGTACTGTGCTATATAGAGAAAAATTCATGTATAAGTACACACGTGTAGTTCTAACAGTATTCTTCAGGAGTCAACTATATGTATAATACATATATAATATATATAGCACATATAATATATAGATTACATAAGCTGTATAATATATAGGGTATATTATATATTACATTCATTATATACATTATATGTATATATACCACTGTATACATATATTTGTTTCACCTAATTCCAAAATTCCAAGAGGTTTGAAGGTGCTAACAGTAAAATCACATATAAAATAGAACTATTTTACACAAAGTCAATTTGGTGTTAGAATTATAATTTTGTAGTTGGATGGAAAACTGGAGATCATCACATTCAGGAAGAGAAGTTACATTCTCCATATAAATACAGTAGCTATCAATATTGGACCATAAGCTCTTTCCCTGCTTTTTCCAGTAACAAAAAAAATTTAAAAATAAGCAACCCAAAAAAGAAAACCACTGAAGTACAAGTGAAAGAGGATATGTTTATATAATGCATGAGCAACATAGGTATGTTTCATGGTCAAGCAACAGGACACATCTACTTTGTCTGGAGAAGTCATATATTTCTTGACAAAAAAAACTTTAAAATAAATCCATTTAGCATGAGGACAAGCAACCTCTATACTTAAATGATTCTTGTAAGTGTATAGGACAGAAAAATAATTGGTGCTCATGGACATGACCCTGTGTCTTCTATAAAAGTTTCCATCCAATGTATTCTGTTTCATAAAGCAGAGACTGCCTAATACATTTATAAAGTGGATATAAGGGAGCCTGAAAGGGATGACTGACAGTTTTAGTCATGCCTAGTGTCAGCAGGAGAATTGGCAACATGACAGAGGACGTTCAGCGGGGGAAGGAATGGCAATATGACAGCTGGGCGGAGAGGTGGTAAGGGGCTGTAGATTGATAGAGAAGGGACAGTTGCCAGAAGGACAGAGACTAGAAGTGACTCTGCCAGAAAAAAAAAAAATTAAAAAAAAAAAAAAACTAAAACAAATAAACAAAAAAAGTTGTAAAGGAGAGAAAGACGCCAATCTCAGGCTGGAGTTGCAGAAGTCGGGGGAGAGTGGCAAGAGAAGAAAAGTTTTACTCATTGACTAGTTGCTTCCACTAGGTGTGTAAGCAGCACCATTATCGACCACTTACTGGGCTTTCTGTGTACCAGCCATGATGCTGACCTTTTTAGATACATTACCTTCTTTAATCTTCAAAACAAGCCAGTGGAGTGAGCATCATTCTGTTCATTTTATGGAGGTCAAAAACTTGTCCAAAACCACATACATAGTAATTACCGGGGACAGTACTATGTCAGGCCTCACTGTGTGCAAAGGGTATACTCTTAACCATTCCCTTCTAAATTCAGTCAATTTCAGGGAAACCTAGGAAGTCAAGCAAACAGTGGTGAAGCTGGAGAGATGACATACTTACCTGTGGATCTTGCAAGTTTATACCCATAACTAAGTCCCTAGGGAAGACTACAGAAGTGGAAGTGTAAACACAGGACCCTTAGGAAATCTGGCCTGGAAAAACACCCTGCTTACTCACCACTGAAGGAGGTGACAGATAAACTAATGAATGGGATTTTTGTGGATGGGATAATTATTACTTCCAAATGCCATTCACTGAGTTCTTTTAATATCACATCAATTTAATGTCACTTCTTATCAATTATTTCCCCCAAAATATTGCTGACCTCCTCTTTTTTTTAAAAAAAAAAAAGCAGGTTACATGTTCTTTTTTTTTTTTTTCAGATTCTTTTTGCCAAAGTCAAATTATGATCCAAGGTCAAAGAATTTCACTCCTACTGAACGTCAGCCAGGTGCTCTGAGAAGTTGGAGACTGTATCGTTGGGCACACAAATTTTAAAATGATGTCTAGAGTGACAAGCCTCAACCGCCCTAGAAAATTGCCATGTGCCATTAAGGGCTATGTTCCAGGAGATTTGGGGATGGGTGCTCTGAAGATGGATTATGTACTTTAGAGAGTTTACTACTAAAAATGACTTAGATACGGCTTGGTAGGAATAGCTGCAGCTTTCTCTGAGAGCAATTACTCCCAGATAATGGCAAATACATAAGGCATTACCAAATAACCTGAGTAAAAATTACATTGTCTTTGAAATATTTATGAATCTATATACATTTACATCTACATCGGTTTAAAGAATAACGGTGATGTTTTGTTTAAAAGGGAAGAAATGTTAAAATAATAAAACGCAAGTGATTCTAACAAACATATTAAAGAAATAAAAAGATTTTTTTTAATAAAAAGATTTTTTAAACATGGTTCAAGTTCAAAGATGCTACGACTAAATTTTATCTGTGCCCTTCAAACAAATGAAGTTATTTGACGTACTTCCCATGTGATGTGGAAAGTTTAACATGATAGAACTCATAAGGCTAATTTTGAGGTACCCTATATTTGTTTAGAGAACTAATGCACCCACAAATCCTTACGCTTAAAAAACAGAGAATTATATGGCTTAAAATGGTTGGTTCTTGTGTTCATATCGAATGACTTATCCAGGGAATCACTAAACCCTCATCACACTTTGCCTAAGAAAGTAGAGTCAAAAAATTCTACATAAAATGATCTGCATACATTGTTTAGTGTATGGGTTCACACGGCATGAAGGACAATCATTATTGGGGGGATGGTCAAATGAGTGGTCCTCTTTGACAGAATGACCTTGTTTCATGCCCTCTGTGCCATTCACTCCTCCATTCTTGATCAGCCAGTTCCATTTATCATTCTAATTAGGCAGCATCTTGCCAGCTCAATCAGCCTCAATTACTTTAGGCCTCATTAGTGACTGACATTCTGTAACAAGTGCATCTTTGAAGGAGCAAGGTCAGATGAAGAAGTTGAGTACATAAACAGCAGGCATGTTCCTACTCTATGTATGAGGCTTTTAGTCTTGGCAAGACATCCATAAGATAGTCAAACCTTTTATTTCACAGTCAGATTATAGCCCTCTGGTCAAAACATTTTGTTTATATTTAGTTTCATCTAACTTCTCTCAAAAGTTGATGTCTAAATCTCTTGCCAGAGAATTTAAAACCATGCTTAAGTTTATAGGTAACAGTTACCTCTCATAGAAATCGATTCTCCTGTGGTACAGCGATTTGGCAAAACAAAGCACAAAGAAGAAAAACCCCCTTCAGAATTGGTGGTCAGTGGGTTAGATTTTTACCACTTCCATTTAGTTAAATGTAGCAAAACACAAGTAATATTATGAAATCACTGCATTCGATAATTTTAGATACTGTCAGTACCTGGGAGAATATTTGTGATGTTCTATTAGGTGAAAATTACAGACTTTTAACAACATACAGCTGTGTAGAATATGGATGTATGAGGTCAAGTTCTAGAACGTAATGTGGAAGATGTTAAACTAGTAGGATTATTACCATTTTACTTTGTTTTGGTTGTACAAGGTTGGCATCTTTTAAGACTTTTAAGGTTTTGGGGTTTTTTAGGTGCAGATGAGAAATACTATAATCAATGTAAGAATTTTGTTGTTTTTCTTTTTAGTTTCAAAATCCTATAAGCACATGCAGTTTATTTCCCAAGAATGGAGGAAAGTTACTGGAACATAACACGATTCCATTTAAGAATCTGTTAATAAACTCCTACTGTGTGCCAGGCACCAGTGATGTGAATGTGCATTCAACAAAATCTTCCTTTCTAGGGGTACATGGGTTAAAGGAAAGACAGACATAAATAATTAATTAGCACGTAACACGGTATATACAACAATAGTGTGTTACCAGAACACTGAGGAAGAGAAAACTTTAGCTGTCCAAGGTCACCACCAATGAAGTGTGATTCAAAGAAACCTTCAAAAATAAGAAGAAGGTGTTTAAAAGATGGATAGAAGGGGGTGCTTGTGTGGCTCAGTCAGTTAAGCTTCAACTTTTGGTTTTGGCTCAGGTCATGATCTTAGGGTCTAGGATGGGGCCCTGCATCTTTGGCAGACTCTGTACTCAGTGGGGAGTCTGCTTCTTCCTCCCTCCCTGCCCCTCACCCCCACTCACTTATGTGCAAGTGTATACTCTCTCTCTCTTTCTAAAATAAACAAATCTTCTTTTAAAAAAAAATGGGTAGATGGAGAAAGAACACACCATGAAAAGTGACATCCCCAGCATGGGAAGGAGTTGGTGAGGAGAGAAAGAAAGATGGAATATTGGCCCAGATGAGAAGTGAGGTACATAGTGGCTTTCTGAAGCTCAGAGCAGCAGCCAGACATGAAGGACCTTGAGTGGGAGAGTACAGCCCACATGCCCTGGATGGTGTCCTCAAGAGCAGACCACCTCATTAATTAGCCTCCAGAAACTAAGGTCTGTCTCCTCAAGTTTTTGCTTGTCTTCCTGGATTTATCTGCCATCAGCTGCTAGCCCATTCCCTACAGTCTATGTTCAGGCTTGAGGCAGGTATTTCTTTGTCCTATGCACTTGACTCAGGAATAAGCTCTATAGTATGACCTAGGCCCTGGTCTTGGCTACCCCAATTCTTCTCCTGAAGGTTGCCATATCTAACATAGAATCCCCGCTCCCCTCTTTTCCTATGTCAGTCAGGAAACTTTTTTCAGTTCAAAGATGTTATGCTACCTTTACAGAAAATCACATATTCACTGGGAATGTACATTCTCTAATTGGATTCAACACTAGTTAAAAAAAAAAAAAAAAAAAAAAAACCTAAAGTGTATCCTAAAAATGAGGTTAAACAATATTAAAAAATGTTATTATAAATCCATTGCAGTGTCTTCATAGATACATTATTCAAAACTGTTCTTTTTCAACAACTGCAATTGCTGTTTTTCGTTTTTTAAAGTTATCAGAAAAATTATTTTTATGCTTCTAGAACAGAACTGAAGTATATTGATAAGCTGATAAATACAGAGATTTTTTCCCTTTGAGAATAAATTTCAAATGTGAGAATTTTTATAAATTTTACACTTTCCTATCAAAGAACTAAACATACTTTCAAATTGCTCCCAACAAATGAGTCTCAATATGTAATGTGCACTCAAAAGTAGTAGAAAATTCTACTACAGTAAGAATCATTTCACATGCCCACATAAATGCCCTGTGAGAAGCTACATCTGTCTTAAAGATATCATATCCTTTTCAACTATCAAGACACTCAATGTATCAAAAAATGACTTTAAAGTTGTATTAAGTTTAGTGACCAGAATATTATTAGTTCAGTTTAATATCTAATCTATTGTACCTGGAAAAGTCATCAAGAAAACGTGTGTTAGGAATGTCACGTCTGTCAAGCAGATAAGCAGGTTATATGGTTACGTCACTACATAACCTGCAAAAAATAGAGCATTCTTCCAGGTAATGTAAACTTTGTTGTTGTTCTTCTTCTGATTATTCGTACCAATCCCTGAGTAAGATTTGGGTGCTAGTGAAAGAGAGCGGTTTCTATCTGTGGCCATCCCCTTTCCTCCCTCTTGTGCACCTCTCTTCATTTCCTTAAATTCTAAAATCTGCTCTTCGGAAGTATGGATTTCATGGCACCCACTGGTTTTCTTCTTCAGCATGACCTACGAAGCTTGCCTACATTTCTCCTAAGTCCTCGCTAAACATCCTTCATAACATAACGGTCATTTCTTTGCTTCTAGCGTGAATTGATGAATGTGATACCCACTCTCCCCCTGTGCTTCTTTGAGCACTTGGTGTGTGCAGCCTAGTAAACATCAGATAAAAGCCTACCGTGCAGCTCATTTGCAACACTACGTTTGTTCCTGGCTGAGAAAATACACTGGAACAGATCCAGTGGTGTGTATAAATCAATTCTGTTCACACCCATGAAAAGCTGCCTATTCCTGCCAGCTTGAGCTGCTGGCAGATGGAAGGCTATGTGTGAAAACTTCTGCAGTTGTATGCACCATTCCTAAAAGATATAAAGAGAATTACAGCAAAGAATAGTGGGAAACATTTCTGCTTCATGCACTACTGCTCTGGCTAAAACCTTTGTTTTTAATAGGGATCTGTAACCATCATAAAACCACAGAGAGAAGTTTGGATCTACCACAGGACTTTAATGGATCTGTTTAATTTGTTTTTGTGATTAATGGGTTACAATTTGCTTCCATCTATAGAAAAATCTCATAACACTTTCTTCATATCCCAGAGATTAAAGTGCAGAGTGAGACTACAAAGAATTTTCTAAAGCATGAACTGCTATACACAAGCCTAACCACTTAACAGTTTGCATGCCACCTCGAATGTGTTACCTCTAACAATAGAGAGGAAAAGCTGACATCAAATTTTCCTTGGATTATTATGGAGCACTTGTATTCTTGGAAAATCTTTTTTGTTTTTATCTCTGCAACTATGTACTTCTTGATTAAGAACTGAAAAAAAAAAAAGTGTTGTAAATTCTGGGACAGCATAAGCCAGTTAACCAAAAACTAATTAGGGAGCACCAAAAGTTGATCATCTTCCCAGGTATCACTAGAGCTCTGAGAGAAACCTTGAGGTAACATCACCACTGTGGCTTATCTCTAGTCAATCCTTTTCTCAGATGTGATTTAAATAACATTTTAAAAAATATTTGTATTCTTAGAAGAACAAGTCTATCACTATTAACAAAGCTAGAATAAGTATCTACTGTGTCTTGGTCCCATAGTCCAGAAATCTGACAAAAGTGGTCGGAGTGCTGGAGGCAAATAGCCCCAAATGCAGAGTTTACAAATACATTTCATCTCTTTTGCCAGTTCTCATCAACTAACCGTGGCTCCCCAGAGCAGCCCACATAGTTGTGTTCTCAGGTCTTTTAAAAGGTTCAGTCCCAAAAAAAGTTTTACTTTGTTACTGGTCTTGCACAGTATCATAGGTGAGACCAGCGCTGAAGGTCTCCTATCTACATATTTTTAAAAGAATACATCTTCACAGACAAAAATGAACTAAAAATACAATGATGATCAGAGAGTAAGCATAATCAACACAAATTTGAAAATGACATCACATATATTGGCCAGTTTTTAAAAATCTGTTAATGAGATTGGCAACAGGAAAATGAAAAGAAAAGCTGGACAAGCAGCCACAAAGCATAAGAAAATAGATTTTGTTATAAAATTGCAACGTAGCCTCAGAATTTGTATCATGATTAAGACCCAGGAATGAAAATCCTTTGCCCTGTTATAAATGTCTGTGTCATAATTAAACAACCAATATGAAAGTCAGCCCCAAATACTTAATAGTCATCTGCTGATTGAAAAGGGTGGGTGCTGCCCAAGAACGTTTGATTGACTTACTCTTCAGAAGAAAGCAACATTAAAAGTTACTTTTTAATCATGGCCTATTATAAAGTCAACCAGATACTGCCAGCATTATCCAGAGGTACAAGATCACATTCCTGGATTCTTAAAGCATAAAGTGACTAAGCCAAGTTTATTTTTAATTTGGTTCAAATACTACTCTAATTTTGGAACAGTAGTAAGAAGAATAATTAGCTTGGGAAAATTTAGAGTCTTGAGTCAGAAACACCAGGGAAAACCTTGGCCAATCTATTCTAGGCTACAATTCTATTCTCTGTAACCCAGAGAGCACCACTGGATTACTCAGGTTTCTCCAAATAAACAGAACCAATAGGAAATGTTTATCAATCAGTCAATAGATAGATAGAAATATACTTCTATTAGAATATATATATATTCTATATATGTATGTATGTGTTGTGTGTGTGTGTGTGTGTGTGTGTGTGTGTGTGTGTGTGTGTATGATTGCCTTTAAGGAATTGGCTTATGTGTTTATAGAGGCTACCAAGTCCAAAATCTTCAGGGGTTAAAGAACCAGTAAAAACTGACATTGCAGTTAAATTTTAAAGGTTTTCTGCTGCAGAATTCCCTCTTGCTTGGAGGAGTTCAGCCTTTTGATCCATTTGGTCCTTCAACTGATTGGATGAGGCCCACCACATTAGAAAATTCAATAAACTTCACTCAAAGTCCAGCTTAAATGTTGATCTCATCCAAAAACACCCTCATAGAAACACCAAAATAATGTCTGACCACATAGTTGGGCATTATGGCCCAGCCAAGCTGACGTAAAATTAGCCATGACAACCCCCAACCAGAGAAACATAAGAAACAATGAAAGTACAAAGGTTAATGTATCCTGAACTCGTGAAGGCATCAGGGAAGCTTGAAACGTATTATCTCCTTTGCTTGAGAATTAAATTAAGCTTGAATAAATTAATAAATTAAGTTTGTCAACTGTTTATTGCAAATTATGACAGATTGCTTTTCATAAAAATGATCACAACAATATCTTCTATTCCTCATATTCTTTGACAACATAACCTTGATATTTTCCCATGAAGGAGAGGGATATCATTTCCTTCTCTTTCTTGATTTGAGCTGTCCTTAGTGATTCAATTGTAACCATCAGAATTCAGTTTCAGTAACACTACATGGCTTCTGAAGGTAGGTCAGAAAAAAGCCATGAGCTCCCATCTTGGTCATTTGCACACGCACCTTCCAGATGCATGCTCTCATAGTTGCCATGCTTTGAGAATCAAAGGAACATGGAGAGACCAAATAGGAGCTCAGGGCTGCAGTCATAGCTAAGCCTATACTTAGTCATCTCAACTCAGAACCTGGAGACATAGGTGTGAGTTGTCTCTGATGACCCCAGCTCCTAGTCAGCCATTAGTGAGGCTCTGGACAACATGTAGCAAGAGAAGCATCCCCACTATACTCTGTCCAGATTCCTAGCCACAGAGTACATGAGCATAAAAAAAATGGTTGCTGTTTTATGCTCCTGAGTTTGAGGTGGTTTGTTAAACAAATAGATAACCAGATCAAGGGACTGCTGTGTGTGAACAATATACTAAGCACCATGAGGAATAAAAATAAAATAAAATTAAGCTATCAACATTCCATCTACAGCAGTTAAAAACATAATGACATAAAGTAAAAGTTCAGGATACAATAAAAATGTCTCTTCTTTTGTTAAGAAAAAAAAAACAGTTCTTAAACAACAAATTACTTATTACTAACAAGTGATATCCATAATATCAATATAAGAGTAATGTTTTTAAACATGATCTTTTCTTCAAAAAAATAAAAATAAACACTGCTTGTTTGATTTTTTGCAACTCAGATCATTGGCTGTGTGCCTTCTTTGTCTGTCTGCAGTCCTCTTTTGATGGTTTCCTACCTTGCATAGAAGTAACTCCAAAAACTGTCGGAAGCAACGGCTACCCACGGTCACTGTTTCTAAAGAAGTGGTAGGAGGAAAAGCAAAGAGGTTTCTTCTTCTTCCCCAATGCCAGGGGAGGAGGGGGAGCAAGAGGCAATCAAGCGGAATATTTCAATAATTCATTTTTCTATTTCATGTCCTTCATCTTCTAATAGAATGGATTTTTAAAAAAAAATCTGTACAGAGAGCACCTTATATTATAAATCTTGTTTCACTAGGTTGTAAACTCCTAAATGACAAGGAGTCTGTCTTTTTTCTACCCATGTTTTGAATAGTGTCTTGTATCCTGACCTCTCAAATATTAAATCAGTCAAGCCTTAGAACAAAGAGTATTCAAAAAATCATTTTTTTTCATAACCTACAGAGTCTTTTTGCTTCCCGGTGAAGGTAATGAAAGGTCTTAATCATATCATAGGTGCCAACTTTTCATTTTCCTGGCGAGTGCCCTGGTACTAAATCTAGATCAAGCCCTCGGCGCAGCGAAGTTAAGTTGCTGGGATGACCAGCCTTGCAGGTCAGCTCGCCATCGTCCCTCGTATCCCACAGAGTAGAAGATTGCTCCATAAACCTTGTGCCTTCATGCTCATCCAATCCTATTGGAAGTGATGAAAGTAATGGTCTAACAGTCTTTCCTTTAAGAAGCGTTTCATGAACCTCAGTCTGGACTTTCAAAGCTTAAAGCTCAGCCCTTAAACAACTTGACCAAAATTTAAGGGGCCAGTAAATTGCAAAAGCAGGGTCAGAACTTATTAAGGCAAATGAAGCCATTTGGTCACTCTTAGTCATGGAGCCCAACATGGAGTAGAAGGACAGCCCAGCTGCTAAGAGAGGTGACTAGGTAATCATTTGACCTTAAGGCACCTTTTCTTGCAAGCCCATAGCAAGGTGTCTAATTAGGAGTCTCGTAACTACAAACGAAAAAGAGAGAGAACACACACTTCTGTTTATCATTTTAAAGAAACAAAGAAGAAATGGGTATACATATATGTAAATAATACCCAGAAGAAAAAAATAGTGGAAAAATAAGATATACCACTTAAATTGTATCATTAGTGAAACAGAAAAGGTAAATTAGCTTAGACAAACTAACTGTATGTATATATTTTAAAAAATCAAACTTTAAGTCTCTGAACTAAGATTGAGTGTATGTGATATGCTAGATCACATCTGATGCTAGATCACATCAATATTGTAGTCTTAACACTTAAATGCTAATTAACATTTGCTTCAACATAAAACTCCTCACATTAAAAGAGTACTTGAAGAGGCAGTGTTGTCTAAATCATTTGCAGTATTCATTCTAAATTGAAAATCAGAATCTTTTGTTCAAAAAATAAGAGCTTTTTCATTTTTCCACAGCTTCTTCCTCAATTTGTTGTGATATCTTTCCTTTACTAATTCTTATTTATTCATCTTTCAATAGATTAATATGGGGTGCCTGGGTGGCTCAGTTGGTTAAACTTCTGCCTTCAACTCATGTCATGATCCCAGGGTACTCGGATCGAGTCCCACATTGGGCTCCTTGATTGACAGGGAGTCTGCTTCTCCCCCTGCTCTCTCTCTCTCTTTCTCTTTCTCTCAAACAAGAAGAGGTATATATACACAATGGAATACTATGCAGCCATCAAAAGAAATGAAATCTTGCCATTTGCGACAACATGGATGGAACTAGAGCATATCATGCTTAGCAAAATAAGTCAAGCAGAGAAAGACAACTATCATATGATCTCCCTGATATGAGGAAGTGGTGATGCAACATGGAGGCTTAAGTGGGTAGGAGAAGAATAAATGAAACAAGATGGGATTGGGAGGGAAACAAAACATAAGTGACTCTTAATCTCACAAAACAAACTGAGGGTTGGTGGGGGGAGGGGATTTGGGAGAAGGGGGTGGGATTATGGACATTGGGGAGGGTATGTGCTTTGGTGAGTGCTGTGAAGTGTGTAAACCTGGTGATTCACACACCTGTACCCCTGGGGATAAAAATATATGTTTATAAAAAATAAAAAATTAATTTAAAAAAATAGATAAATAAAATCTTTTTAAAAGATTAATATAAAATATACATACATAAGTTATAGAAATGTATTTATTTATTTATTTCTGTCAGACACACTTGGGTACAGGGACACTTGCAGGCTGAGCACAGACCCTCACAGGCACCGAGTAGCTCACACTGTGATTCCATTCTTCCCCAGACCCAGGCCATGGCCTTCACCTGGGGGTGTAAAGTGGCGAGGAATAGATCCTGATGAGATCCAGGCCCTCGACACATTCCTTTATCCCGTTCACTTATAAAACCCAAATTCAAAGCTATGATTACGAATAATGTCAAAATAGTGATCACAGAACAGCAAACTCTAAGCATCGTGTCCTTCTGAGTGTGTGGCTTTTGTGACGGCACTGATTACAGATCTAGGAAACCGTCCCTATTTACAGACAACATTTAGAAAACATATCTTTTAAACTTATGATTTTTAATGTAGTTTAACATTATGCTTCATTAGTGCTAAGGTTGTTTCCTCTTATGATTTAGAGGGTTTTTTTTTTTTTTTTCTGTTTTAAGATTTGGGTTTTGCTTAATTTGAATCTGAGAAGATTTTCTCTTCTACAACAAGCTTCCTTAGAATAAAAGGATATAACGGCTTTATAATGGGACAACCTCACTAGGTTGAATCCACTTCTGTAAATGCTTCTGATTAGAGTGCACTGCTGAAGAACCATCTGGAAGTCTGGACAGCAGCTGTGAAGCCACAGCCATTGTAGAGTCCACACTCTGTTTATCTGTGGCTCACGTTCTTAGTATGAGGGCGGACCAGCCTACAGCTGACTTAAAACTTCAGCATCAATCACACAAGAAAACAGCCATACAGAGACTGCTTACTCAGCCCCTACAATGATAATTTCAAATCCCTTTAACAAATCGTGTGCACAAAATATACAATCATATATACATATATTTCTGTCCACAAAAACCTCACTTGTATACAATTGTATGCAATTATATGCAAATACACACACACACACACACATATGCTTCTGTGATAGAATCCTAACACAAAGAGTTATTAACAAAACAAGATACATTCTGTGATTTACAAGCAAGATAAATACATTTCCTAAGAAATTTATGATTTGCTTATAAATGCTGGGATGATTTTAAGTAAAATTTGGAAAGTGTCCAGGTTCTTATTATTAGACAGTCTTTATTTTTCCAGTCCTTAGGACTAGATGGTTCTAGACAACCTATATTTGTTGTCCCCTGCTAGCCCCTCTCTTGCATTTCTCCTCACATGAGCTCACTGCTCACTAGCTATGCCCAGACTCTTCTCCTGCACGTACCCACGTCTCTTTGACCTAAAAACTTTATCTTCAGCCATCACAACAAATGCTTTCGCAGTAACATTCTTAATGTTTTAAACTCCAGTTTTAAACTTTTTCTAGTATGAAGATTTGTCTCGTAATACACATAATCTCCCAATCCAATAGTTTACTTCATTAATACAAAAAAATGACGAAGAAGATTATGAAGCTCTAGGATATTATGAGGAAAATGAGTTAGTCTCAGGAGAGTTGTGTGTTCCAACCGTATGAAGAGATTGATCCATAGTAAAAGGTCCTTTCTATATTTATAAATTAACTTAAATACTTAAATGAGACATTGCATCCTTTTTATATACTTATTTTCAAATCCTTCATAAATATAGATTAAGCCGCATTTTATAATATCTCCAAGGAAGGAGCTTATAAATAAGTCTCTTGTGATTCTTTTTCCAAGAAATAGGAAATTCCCAGGTGAAGAGATAACAGGCATCTAATTAATGTTAATTTTTTACATTTATTCCTTAAGTCATTTTCAGTCATTTTGTGTCGGGGACTCCTCTAAAACACTTTATTTATTTTATTTATTTATTTTTAAGATTTTATTTATTTACTTGACAGACAGAGGTCACAAGTAGGCCCAGAGGCAGGTAGAGAGAGATAGGAGGAAGTAGGCTCCCTGAGGATCAGAAAGCCTGATGTGGGGCTTGATCCCAGGACGCTGAGATCATGACCTAAGCCAAAGGCAGAGGCTTTAACCCACTGAGCCACCCAGGCGCCCCCTCTAAGACACTTTAATCAGCTCTATGTCAGCACACAAAATGATGTTCCACTTGTGCCCTGAAAGCAGCCCCCAAAATGGATGATGGATATTAAGATGCATTTGCATTAATTGTTTTTATTTGAGTAGAGATGACACACTATGTTGCATTAGTTTCAGGTGTATAACATAGTGTTTCAGTATCTCTCTACCTTCTGCTATACTCACCATAAGTATAGCTATCATCTGTCACCAAACAACACTATTACAACATCATTAACTGTATTCCCTGTGCTGTGGCTTTTACTCCCATTGCATTTTTGTTTGTTTTTATTTCTTGCATTTCAACAAAGTTACAAGTTTACTTTCAAGTTACAAAATTTTTTTGCAAATGAGAACTTACTTTGTGATTTACAATGTCTTTCTCCAACCTGCCCAATCCCTAAGCTTTTCTTTGTATGGAGTCCAGAGTTCTCATACTCCTTGGAATAGTCCCTAGAGTTTTACAAAACACCACTTCTTTTTCTCTTAATTAATATGTATAATTTGAATATACATGTTTTTAGAGATATAAGGTCTCAATATCTATCTGTATTTAAACATAAATTCATTTTCTAGGTCCTTTTGGTCCTGTCTCAACTTTCAGTAATTTCTGCATTTGAGTTTACCATGATCAATTCGTGTTGGATTGCAAGCTTATTTGTATCCTGACATGGTTCACAAGGCACTGATGCAAAAGTAAGAAAAATATATGTGAAGAAAGGTAGGTAAAAATAAATGTCAGTGACCAAAAAATATGCAAATAATCATAGAGGTCCATAAGAGGAGGAAAGAAAAGGACAAACATTCAAATAATAAAAATACTCGTATTGCTTTAATGAAATATAAAATTTTACTTTGAGCTCCCTGTAAAAGTGCAAAGTGAAAACAATGCAGTAATTCCAACTTTACACACATTTATAGAAAGATACACACACATATACACACAAGCAGGCTATGAGTGAAATTAAATCATTTAACAAAGAAATTGCTCTTAAACTCATATAGTATTAACTTAAGGAATTGATGCACTGAATGCATTTTCCAAAAACACAATTAATTCAGAAGCTATTTCTAGTACCTTCCTTCAAAGAAAGTTTAGAGCATAGTATCCAAACACACCTTACTGAAAAGGATACAAAAAAAAAAAAAAGGAAGGCCATAATTTCCATGCATTGTCACTGAGTATATTGGAAAATGTAATGTTTGTCTACCAAATGGCAAGCACATAAGTGTTTTCTTCATAGAATTAATGAAAAAAAACTTTCATGACCAGTACATACAAGATCAAGGAGCTTGCAACCCCAACATTTATAGGACATTTCCTATCACATTCTAAATTTAAACTTGTTGCTAACATCTACCTTCAAGCAATTCTATCAGAGAAATTAATACATGGCATGGGGGGGTCTATCAGCTACCTATTAGTAAACTGAAGCTTGTTAGTTACACAAAAATTAAAATGGAAGCAATTTTGTAATGATGTATCCAAAATGATTTCTGTTCTTTGGGAGTTTGCATACAAGAAAATTTTTGTTTTAGATATTTGAAGAACTATGATCATCCTGGGGTAAACTCTCTTTGCCATAATCAGATGCATTTCAAATACTTTTTTTTTTTTTCTGATCAAGCAACTTTAAATAAACTTTTTTGTAACACTCAATTATTCTTCAAAATTATAATTATAAGCGTCTATTTAAACTATCAACGGTTTCTTCAATATCTACTCTGATGCTTATGTGTGGGAGTATTTTCCATGCTACACTAAGCCACACTTTTCATTTATATGTTCTCATTGCATTTCTAGATCACTGGGCTTTTATAATTCAACACATGGACTTTATGCCCCTGCAGTGCACACTAAGCAAGACAGTGCTTGCAAAAGTCATTTTCACTCCATTAAAGTGAGTTCTATGGAAGACGCTTTCCTGATTATTTGAGTCTTGCTCATTCATTTGTTAATGATAATGCATGTTTCACACATGATATCCAGGACTGCCTGCTCTGACATTGGTAAGTCAGAAAAATCTGTAAATAGAGTGATCTTTGGGGATTACCTAAAGGAACAGACTCATTTTCTGATGTCTTCTATAAGAAAAGCACAGATATTAACATAGGTAAAGACTTTCCTAAAAATAATTTTAGTCACTTTTAGGCTGTATTGTCAATTTCAACTCTTGCAAATTATCCATTTCTAAATCTGTTGCTTTTTTAAAAGTGTATAGTTTGATGATATGTACAGAGGAGAAAAGGTATAAAGTGCTTCCTTAAATATATAGTATGTTGATGAGGATCTAGTACAGCATTTGAATTTATATTCTCAACTTTTATGTAACATGTTTAGAAAAAATATGACTACTCTTAGGTTGCAATAAAGTATAATTTAGTAAATGCAGTTGACAAAAGAACAAAGCTGTTTTATAATTGCAAAGAAATTTTAAAAGAAATTGTTATTTTCTTATTTATTCAGTATTTGCTGGGTACTAAATAATCTTTTGAGTGGTACATTTTAAGCATCTAAACCATAAATAAATTTCTAGAAAAAAAGGTGACCAAAAAAAGGTAGAAAATATGGACTTTACCTCTTAAGGAGCTTAAAATCAAATAATACAGACAAGAACATTTGATGTAGCAAGTTATCTAGTAATACAGAACAACTAACAATTATGACCAAATGCTATATATAAAAACCAAGTTTTCCAGTATCAACATAATCTAAGCTGGGAAAACTCAATTTCCACAAGGTGAGAGCAAAATTAGGCTTTGTTCATTCAAAGTTCAAAATTTTAAATATATTGAAGCAAACATATCTAGCAGGGAGCTGAAGAAGGAAATTGAAAATGAAGTGATTTCTCAGGCCCAAAGATGAACATTAGTGAATCATACAGTAAGGAGCCATCATAAATGAAACCGTAAGACTTAATGCCATTTGAGGAGTATAGAGTGAGAATAAGGACTAAATCTAAGAGTGTAACCAAACTTCACCGGCACACATGAGATTATTACACATCATATATAAGAAGACCTTCCATTTTTACTATTCCTGGGATCTCATCTTCAATATAGTCTCCCACCATAACAGAAAATAGTATACTGGACCAAGAACTCAACATAAAAAGTATCATCATTTAAAATCAAATTAAATATAATATAAGCAATGACTCAAAAATCATAATCATTTTAATTACTAAAGTTTTTTAATCAGAGCATATTAGCTGGAAATTATTAAAATAACATTCTTTTCCAAATTCTTATTTGGTAAATAAAAAATCTTAACCCCCACGGGCAGGTTGTTTTCACAGATAAGTTCAACAATCTCATCCATCTCACACACCTTTTGCAATCTGGCACACCTATCAAGAAAGAGTGCATTTTCCTTCTTCTTGAATTGTGGCCTCTCTATAAATCGTTTCAACCAAGAGACTGTTGTGAAAGTCTGGCCATGTGTCTTCTGCGCCTCCTAGGCTTTAAAAAGCCTTGAGTCCTCTATTTATGCTCTCAAGACTCAGCTGCCATTATATAAAGGACACTGGTTGAGCCACGTGAAGGAAAGCGGGAGCTCTAGCTGACAACCGGTAATACCAGCCAGCATGATACTTTTCTTCATACCTAAAGGCAGGATAAGGAACTTTATTTGTGACTGAACTCACCTTTGCTCCTAACTTCAATTTTCCCCGCAAACGTGAGTGTGGAGCGGGTGGGGAAAGGAGGAAAGGGATAGATCTCTAATCTTGTTCATCAAGCGTAGCAGAGGGTGTTAAAAGACTTAAAATTGCTTATGTGGCATGAAACAACACAAGGACATGCAGACAGATGAAAGGCAGAACTCTGTTACTCACGACTCCAAAGGAATGAAGGTTATCACATAAAGCCACAGGTCTGTCCTTGGGATGGGGTAACAGCAAACTGGAGCTGTTAGGGGCCGCGGATAGAGGGGAAGCATGTTGGGGTTAGCTGGGTTCAGCAGGCTTCCTGGGAATTGGCTAATTTGAATATTTCACAGACCCCAGGGCTTGGAGGCTGGCCCTAATCATCTGGTACCTGAGCCAGGGTGACGAGAGTGGGTATAGTGGTCCCTGAGTGTAGTCAAGTGGTTGGCTATGGACTTACTCAGCTGTTCAAGTAGAACTGATGGTGTCCACCTAAGGCCTCACAATTGGGTCAATACAGCGTTCTAAGAAAAAATACTATAGAGTCACCACTAGTTTTCTGAACCATGTCCTGATGATATAATTCAAGCTCCATAGAAGAAATGTTGCACATTTCACTCCTCCATTCTCCTGGACAGCACTAGGTACAAAGGAAACTTCCTTAGCTTTAGGGTCCTTGGGAAGAAGCTTCTGGTCCTCATGAGCCACAAGGTGCCTCTTGAAGATTGACTTCTCCCTGTTGGCTTCTGTCATTGCTGTGTCAGAGTTGGAGCAGCTCTTGGTTATTTTTGACACTGTCTAAATTCTCTGATGGAGTTACCTCTGACCATCGACTATACCCTTCTCCCACCAAACCCCATTAAACCTTAGGTGTGAGAGCATCTACAATGTAGCAGTTATTGGACGGTAATGTTTAAACTCAGTTTTATATTATCATTACCTGGAGCATTTCAAAATATTATACTCTGACCCCCATCCCAGGCAATAAAATTAGAATCTCTATGCGGGTTGTGGCCTGGGGTTTAAATGTGCATTCCAGATTCAGACCAGCTCACATAGGTGGCCCTGATAGAAACTGGGCATTTATTTCTCAGTTACTCTCTTGCCCTTCCCTAGGGTTCAGAGGTGCATTTTCAGGTTTTCTCTCTACCTTGTCAGAGTCAATAAAGACAGAGAGTCAAGGTGGAAGGAGGTGGTATGTGCACCTTCCCATCATTGAAGACTTCATGCAATCAAGTAGAACTGATTTCTACTCTTCTCTGTATCGAGGAGGAAGGTGGGGGGCGGTCAGGAAGGAATTCTTGGACCTTTCATGCCCGCCTCAAAGAGGACACATTTTCCATGGCTCAGCTCACCTGTGTACTGTGAAGTGTGAATTCCAAAATCCTCAACTGGAATCTCCTCGTTCAAGCCAGAATAAGGTTCTTAATAAACGGTCTATCATTGTCTTACCTATCAAGACTGACCCCATACAAGGCCTCAAATGAAGCTTGAATGTCCTCATCTATGAAGGGGCTTCTGGTATTAATTCTCCAAGAAGCCAGAACCACTTCCTTTTGTTCTCATTACAGTCCCTCAAATCTTCTATCTTGTGTTACCCCATTTTTTTAATGCAACAAACTCAACACATGAACACTTATTAAACATCTTATTAAAGACATGGGCCTTGTTAGCTATGTAAAGGGTATTAATCTCAATCCATAAATTCAAGTATGTAAAAATACAACTTTCTTGTTTTGTAAGGCAACTATAGATTTATGTCTAGTGGGTCCCAATAAGCAATTTGCCTTTTCATCTTCTTAACAGGGTTACTACAGAGCAAAAGTTTTTAATTTTTATTAAGTCTGACTTCTTGATTTCCCTTTTTATGGTTCCTTCCTTTTGGTGTCAGGTCTAAAAATTCTTTGTCTAACCTTAGATACTGAAGATTTTCTCCCGTGTTTTTTTCCCAAAGTTTCATTGTTTTACATTTAATGTCTGATGCATTTTAAGGTGATTTTTCTATAATCTGTGAGACTTAGTTTATGGTTTGCCTATTTATTTGTAACAGCTTATCTGACAAAGGGCTAATATGTAAAATACATACACAACTTTCAAAATTTAATAGTAAAAAATCAAGCAATCCAATTAGAAAATGAGCAAATGACATGAAGAAACATTTCACCAGAAGAGATATACAGATGGTAAATAATCCTGTAAACAGATATCCAAAATCCTAGCCACTGGAGAAAATTAAAATTAAGAGTATGATGAGATTTCACTACACATCTATAATTTTTAAGTTGACATATACAAATTTAAGTAGCTGCATATTCAATTTTTTGTATTTTGAAAATATCAGTATGTTAAAACTAAACCATTATCCAATAAAATATAATAGATAAAATGTGATACCCACCATTATTCACTTAAAATATGAGAAAGCTGTTTTTTCACACTTAAAATTCTAATGGATTTCCATTTTTCCACTTGAATTTGTATTTCTATTCTGCTCTCTTCCAAAAATCTATCCTAACACATTTTATGGTTAAGAGTCTTTTATGGTTAAAACTCTTTGATTATTTCCATCCTACCTTTAATAAAAATATCTATATTAAAAAAGGTATTTAGAGGGACGCCTGGGTGGCTCAGTTGGTTAAGCAGCTGGCTTCGGCTCAGGTCATGATCCCAGCGTCCTGGGATCGAGTCCCACATCGGGATCCTTGCTCCGCAGGGAGCCTGCTTCTCCCTCTGATTCTGCCTTCCACTCTGTCTGCCTGTGCTCGCTCTCGCTCGCTCTCTCTCTGACAAATAAATAAATAAAATCTTTAAAAAAAAAAAAGTTATTTAGAATCAACTTCTAATGGGTGTAGAATTTCTTTGGGAGGACAAAAATGTTCTAAAATTAGATTGTGGTGATGGTTACAATATAGTATGAATATACATTATAGTGTAATATAGTATGAAAAAATACATTAAATTTTTGTTATGGACTGAATGTTTGTGTCCTCCAAAATTCATATGTTAAAATCTAATCCCCAGTGTGATAGTATTTAAAGGTGAGGCCTTAGGGAGGTAATTAATTCTTGAAGCTGGAGTCCTCAGGAATGGGATTCGTGCTTTCATAAGAAGAGGCCTAAGAGCTATCTCATTCTCTTTCTGCCATGCAAAGTACAGTGAAAAGTCAGCAATCTACAACGCAGAAGAGGGTCACCAGAACCCAACCATGCCAACATCCTCTAGAACGGTGGGAAATAAATTTCTCTTGTTTATAAGTCACCCAGTCTATGGCATTCTAATAGCAACCCAAACAGATTAAGACAATGGTACACATCAAATGGTGACTTGTGTGGAAAGTAAATGGTATCTCTTTTTAAAAAAAGCTCTTTAGAAAAATGTATAGAACAAGAAAATAAAGAAAACTGTAATCTGGTGCTTGGGAAGATGATGCTAAATTCATATGTGACAGAGGGAAAACCACGCCTCTCCACTCGGGAGAAGGATGTTTTGTGTGAATAGAAGCCCAAAATAAGAGAAAGATAATAACTGATCCTCTGTGTATTTTAAAGGAATCCAAGACTCCAAGTCCAAGATAAATACCTTCTGGGGTTACAAAAGAACTTATAGGTTTGGTCATTATCTGCTACTTATTCTCTGAGAAATTAGGAAGAGTTGGAGGAGGTCAGTTTTAGGGAAGGATATTTATATAAAATTATCAAAAGTGCCCTGGGTAGAGTAAAAACAAAATCAGGTGGACATATTTGTGTATGTCTGTTTTGGAGTGGGTTCTTTATTGTTTCATTGATCTTTTTGTCCGTTTTTCCACCCATACTATACAGTTTTGAGAAGTAAATAAAGAATAATTCTTAAATCAGGTAAAATGATCCCTTCTACTTCATTCTTCTTTTTCAAATTGTTTTAGTGATACTGTTTCCTTGCTTCATATGACTATATGTGTGTGTGTGTGTGTGTGTGTGTGTGTATGGAGAGAGAATGTTTATTAAGATGTATTTGAAATAATCTTGCCTCTATCTTCAAAAAAACCTTTTTTTTTTAAGATTTTATTTATTTATCTGACAGATATCACAAGTAGGCAGAGAGGTAGGCTCCCTGCTTAACAGAGAGCCGGAAGCGGGCTCAATCCCTGCCAATCCCAGGCTGGGATCATGACCCAAGCCAAAGGCAGAGGCTTTAACCCACTGAGCCACTCAGGTGCCTCAATCTTCAAGAAATCTTGAAGGGATTTTGATAGGAATTGTGTTGACCCTAGTTGTCAGTTTGGGGAGAAGTAACATCTTTAATATTATTATTTTTCAGCTTCCAAAATCTTACTTTTTAATCCTATTGCCTGCAATATCAACACAGAATTTCTCACTCCATTTAAGGTATTGTTTACCCCCAGGTAATACCTACTAATGCACATATATATTGTCTAACATGACAACTGTATGAACTAGCTAGTGTCATTGAATACATGACCATAGATTTGTTCATTACCTTATATAGAACTTGAAGGGGCACTGGAAAGTAAATGTTGTGAAGGAAATCTGCGATGAGTCTAAGGAAATAAGGGAGATATTTTGAGATTTCTAAAGGCCTAAAAAAGAATGACTGATAGGAAAAAATACCTATGGCAAGTACTTTGTAGATACAGCTTGAAAGGCACAACCATGAAAATTAGTTGATAAGCTGGAATTTATTAAATTTAAAAATTTCTGCTTTGCAAAAGATAATGGACAAGCCACACACTGGGAGAAAATATTTCCAAAATACACATGTGATAAAAGATTATTACTCAAAATATTGAAGCATTCTTAAAAATCAACAAAAAGAGAGCAAACAAACCAATTAAAAAATAGGTCAACAACATTAAACAAACACCTCACAACAAAAGATACAGAGATGGCAGATAAGCACATGAAAACATATTCTACATCATATGTCATCAGGGAAGCATAGATTAAAACAATAATGAGTTATCACTACATGCCTCATAGAATGGCCCAAATCCAGAAGAGTAACAACTCCAATTGCCAACAAGAAAGTGGAACAACAGAAATTCTCATTCATTCCTGGTGGGAATACAAGGAACAGCCACTTTTGAAAACAGTTTGGAGGTTTCTTATAAAACTAAACCTACTCTATCATATGAGCCAGCACATCAAACTTCTAGGTATTTACCAAAAGGAGTTGAAAACTTATGTCCGCACAAAAACAGACACACAGATGTTGATAGCAGCCTTATTCAGAATTGCCAAAACTTGAGCACAACCAAGATGTCCTTGAGTATGTGAATGAATCAATAAACTGTGGCACATCCAAATGTAGAATACTACTATCCAAATAATGAAACACTACTAAAAGGATGAATTCAAACCAAAAAAGACATGGAGGAACTTTAAATACATAGTACCAGGTGAAAGACAATCTGAAAATCTGCATATTACATGATTCCAACAATACAACATTCCAGGAAAGGTGAAACTATGACAACAGTAAAAAGACCAGAGATTGTCCAAGGTTGGAGATGAGAAAGGAACAGAGAAGGACAGAGCACCCAGGATTTGTGAGCAGTGAAAAAATTCTGTATGGTATTGTAGTGATGGGTGCATGTCCTAATACATTTGTCAAAACCTGTAGAGTACCCAACTGTAAGAGTGAACCCTAATGGAAACTATGAACTTTGGGTGATAATGACGTGTCAATTTAGGCTTCTGAATTACAACAAATGTACCGTTCTAGGGGAGGACGTTGGTGATTAGGGTGGCTGTGCATGTGTGGGGGCAGAGAGTATATGGGAAATCTCTGTACCTTCCCCTTAATTTTGTTGTGCACCTTAAATTTCTCTCAAAAGCAGTATTATCTTTTTTTAAAAGAAGAATCAAAAGAAAGAGAAGATGTGCTGAGTGAAAAAACCAACAAAAGTAGACAAATGCATCACTCAAGGGCTCTATGGCTTTGCCTGAGCCATCTGAGTGCACTTGCTCCCTGTGTGCCTCTAGATTGTATGCTACAAGGAAAGGGAACTCTTGATGTATATGTCTGCGGCTGTATTTATTTCTTTACAGTTAAGAGTTTTACATCTTTATTTTTATTCCTATGTAGCACTTCAGTTATCATTTACTGATGGTCTTCTTTTGTGTCATTCTCCATGCTAAGGATATTTTCCTTTTTAATATTTCACAATCCAAAACGAATTTGTAAAATTCCAAGACAGCCACATTACCATAGCATGTTAAAGAAAAGGTGTTTCCATGACCCAAGCCTGGGCATAACTATGTATATAACTAACAGTGAATTGAATCTATTAAATGTTTTAATCCTGACGCATTTGGCAATGCTCCAAAAACTCAGCCCAAATATCCTGGAGAGTAATGCATGCTAATGAAACCAAAGAGGAGGAGGCTGGGGGAAAATAAGAGCTATAAATACTGGATGCTTATGATTAAACATGCTGAGGTGTGCCAGGAAGATTTAAGTCTCACTAATTACCAGAAGCTCGAACCAAATGAGGTATCTGTTCAGCTATGGCTTGACTCAGGGAGTCAAGCCTTATTATTATTATTATTATTATCACTTAAAGTTCAATAGCTTTAAAAATAGATATGTTTGGCTTCTAATGATTATTCAGTATTTTGTTTAATAAACTTCCGTTTGTTTCTTGATTCAGTTAAAGAAAATAACACCTAGAATTAATTTGGTGCTCAGTAAAGTTGTACTATTCCTTTGTTTGTTTTTAAATAGTTTACCTCCATTCTAGTCTCTCTAACTTAAGGGGCACCTTATAAATTATAAGCAAAGAAGGTATGTTTAAAATGGTCCTATATATCAAGAGGAAGGTCATGTCAGTCTAAAAACTTCTAGAAGACTTTCTTCTAGGGAAGGTGTAATTAATTTTTTAGGGATCATAGAAGAATATTCAAGGGATTTTGGAACACATGGTAAAGGATGACAAAAAGAGAGAATAAGAGTAAGAAGACTCTTACTTCCTGAGCAAATCCATTTAGTGAAAAAGTGAACTTTTCAGATACATTGCACCCTGAGTGTTGGAAGAGAAGAGAAGAGTGTCCATGCTGCAACCCTGCCTCATAAGCCTTAAAAACCTAGGAACAAAGAAATCTACACCCTATCATTTTTTTCACTCTACTCAAGCACTGCTGATTCAATTGTAGCATGGTATAGTTTCATAGGAATGTACATATTTCATAATGTCATATGGCTAAACGATGATACTAGACTCTATACACTTAATCAGCAGATATATATTTACTACCTACTGTAAAGGAAATACCATGCTAAGGACAAAAAAAATTATTTTTATATTGTTGACGTAGCCCTTGCCCTCAAAGAGCTTGTAACTATAATAAGAATTATAGATGAATAATAATACATTATACATTTTTATAAGGATATGCACACACACACATACATACACCCTTACAGGATTTCAGAAAGAAAATTACTCCCAATAACCTCTAAGTGAATTAATTAATTAGTGCCTCTAGATGTCAGTTTTTATTCAATCATTAAAGTGAAACAATAAACTTCTACCTTCCTCTAGGCTTTATTTTACTGCAAAATAAACAAATAAGCAAATAAACAAACAAACAAAAGCCCAGAGTCTCCAGTTCCTGGGTTGGTTATCACAATAGTCCTCAAACCAAACTACCTTCTGATAAGTGGTTTGGGATGTCAGTTGTGGAGAGAGTGACTGTGGATTTCTGGGACCAAAGCAGTTTCCATAACCAGAGCCATCTCTGAGAACTGGGTTTCTGGGCAAATCTTTGTCCTGCACAGCTTGAGATGCCATTATCCTAGTTCACTAGTGGTGAAGATAATGGCTATGCACCTCTGGGATAATGGAAGTAAACTGTAGGTTTTGTGTAAGATCACCCTTCTCATGGCCCAAGAAATGCTTCCTAAGTGAAGTGTCTTTGGAGATACATTAATTCTGCCTCAGAGTACCTGTAGTATTCCATGGCAGAATAACTGATACGTTATTTTCTTATGCCTAAATAATTTCCCGTACTTGGGTGAATACAAGTGTCATGCCTCCCTATATCCCCAATGTATCATTATAACTGATATTAGAAAAAATGTTGTAAATGGATGGTTAGCAAACTTAATGACCTTGATCAATAAGTCTATAATGAAATAGGTTGTTTCACTCTAAAATGTCACACTTGGAATAATAAATTATATGGTCATCCTAATTATAAAAGACTTATATTTCATTACCACAAAAAAAGGTCATATTGTATTTGTACTTTCTGGTGTTTAATCCTATGTCAATAGCATGTTCTACTGAAATGTTTCCTAAAGAATTACCTAGGTATATTGATTATTTATTATTTTTTTTAACTATGGTGGATAACAAAAATAAAAGATCCTAACTTAATAGTAACTTTCTTGGGGAGCTTCGGTGGCTCAATGGGTTAAAGCCTCTGCCTTCGGCTCAGGTCATGATCTCAGGGTCCTGGGATCCAGCCCCATATCAGGCCCTCTGCTCAGCAGGGAGCCTGCTTCCTCCTCTCTCTCTGCCTGCCTCTCTGCCTACTTGTGATCTCTATCTGTCAAATAAATAAATAAAATCTTTAAAAAAAATAGTAACTTTCTTCTAGACATTGTTTTATTAATATACAGGTATACAGGTGTCAGTTCATTCCATAATTATAGACTATCTCCCACTGAGTTAAGATGTGTTCCATGGAACATTCAGACCTTTTAAATATGTAATTCAAAAGGTATACATTCACTAAACATTAATAAGCACCTACTGTATTCCAAGAATGGTACTAATCATTAACAATTGAAAAATAATGGCAACTACTATATGTATCGTGCTTACTATATGCTGGGCACTTTATTAAGTGCTTTGCATAAAATAGTTTACTTAATCTTCATCACAAATTTATGAAGTAGGTATCAGAACTCTCCGTTTTCTCATGGGAAAAGATTAAGACACAAAGGATCTTGCTAAGTTATTTGAAGTCGAAAAATGATAAACAATTAAGATGGAATTTAAACCCAGGAAGCCTGGATTGAGCTGGTAAGGTATGACACCGTCCCTATCCCAGACATGGCCTGTGGATTTGTTACAAAAAAGACTGAAATTATTTTAAAAATTTTCTGATAATTTTCAGATTGATTGCTTCACATCATTGCTTCATTCCTGTGACTTCAAATTCCTCTGTGGCTGTCAAGTATGACAAAAGGACCAGAATGCACACACTGATTTTATTTGGCAGGATTCTTGGTGGCAAATGTAAGAGGAGTGGAGCTAGGAACTCTAAAATGCTAAGCACTTCATAGCTCTTACGTAAGGCAACTTCAGGAAAGCAGCAGGCAAACAAACAGGAGTTAGTATAGTGGCTGTCCAGGTAATGTTCCAGAAAGAAAATTTCTTTAGGGCTTCTTAAAACTTGTAAGACTTTTCTGGTGTTTCAATAGATGGTTCTATGCAGTATTATTATCATAATTTTAAAGTTTAGGTAACAGCTAGCAACTAAAAAAAGGAACTATGCCAATTAAGTAAAAGTAAAATTGTTCATGTAAATAAGGCAGTATGGCCTATTAAAAGTCTTTAAGTCATAAATCAATTAACTAAAATTGACTCTCTTGGCCCATTTTGTTTGAAAAGTTATCCCCAGTCATTAGAAGTGGGAAAAAAACTTGAAACATTAAAATATCAAAGAACATTTGATTGATTTGGATGGTGGTTTTCTACACATTGAAATTCTCCATACTATAGTTAGAACTTTTTAGTTATGCTAATTAGATTAAATATCCCCATCCATAAAGACTCAATAGTAATACAAATGCATAAATATAGTTTTAAGTTTCCAGATGCTGAGATATTACATAAAGTAGTATTTGTCAAGAAATAAACACTTATTTTCACTGGATTGCCATTGATTTTTTTTCATTTTATTTTATTTATTTTCAGTGTTCCAGAATTCATTGTTTATGTACCACATCCAGTGCTCCACGCAATATATGCCCTCCATAATACCCACGACCAGGCTCACCCAACCCCTCACGCCTCTCCCCTCCAAAACCCTCAGTTTGTTTCTCAGAGTCCACAGTCTCTCATGGTTCGTCTCCCCCTCCGATTTTCCCCCCACTCACTTCTCTCCATCTCCCAATGTTTAGGTTTTGATAACAAGATTCAAACTGTAGGCAGTACACAGAAGCGATGGAGAAATGTCTTACAGATATGATATTCTTCTCTGAAATTAAGTTGAAAAGATTAACACATCATAATTGCATGAAGTCATATTAAAAGCCAGAAAAGTCGCCTGTCTTTCAAGATTCGGTATTGCAGTGAATAAATACTTTTAAGTGTTATTTTAAAAATACAATTGTTGGGGCACCTGGGTGGCTCAGTAGGTTAATCCTCTGCCTTCGGCTCAGGTCATGATCCCAGGGTCCTGGGATCGAGCCCTACATTGGGCTCTCTGCTCAGCGGGGAGCCTGCTTCCTCCTCTCTCTCTGCCTGCTTGTGATCTCTCTCTCTGTGTCAAATAAATAAATAAAATTTAAATAAATAAAATCTTTAAAAAAAATACAATTGTTTTCTTAGGATAAATCCTGTAAATGTTGAGGGCCCCTTGTTTTTTAAGCTACTTGAAGGGCTGGACAGTGCAAGTTTGGGAAAATGGGATACAGATCATATCTTCTTTATGCTGTAGGAAGAATTTGGAGTACGGAAGGCATCAAGGAGATGGAAGAGAAGGAGAAGGAGGAGGAGCAGGAGAAAAGGGGGGAGGGGCAGGACATGGAGGAGAGAAGGCAGAGGGGGAAGCAGGAAGGGGAGGAGAAAAAGAAGGAGCACAGGATGTCAGCCCCGCCCAGAGAGAAAGATTCAAGGGAGAAAACCCCAGTAGCAGCATGACTGAAAGTCATTGGGGGGGGGGGGGGGGCAGGGCATCTAACAGACATTTTAAAAGGGGTTTGCTAGGTGACACAAAGAAAATATCCCAGCAGAAAGCCTCCCATAGATCCCCAAGGCTCCAGTAAAATCTACCATAATCACTGATGCTCCCTGCAGGTAGAAATGCGCATATGTGTGTGAAACTATGAAGTCCAGATGATCACATCTGAACGAATGTATGCAGGAGAAGAAATAATGTGAGGAGTACAAGAGAAACAAGACTACAACGGCAGAGGCATCTTAAAGGAGGATCTTCTGGGAATGCACCAAAATCCCAAGGAAGGCTATGGAGTCTGACAAACTCCAGGAATACGAGTTTCAAAGCAGTGTTCTCTAGATCTCAAGGGGCAGGGATGCTGTAGCTGACATCTCTGTTATATTATCATGTTTAAAGAAAAAATCTTATGATTGGAAGGGTATCATTTTGAGCAGCAATAGAAATGTAGGAACAAGAAGTCACTGAGAAAAATGTAGACCGTACTCATGCAGGCACTCCGCAGGCAAGAGAGGGTCTTGCTGAGAACCAAACGCCTCAGTTCCTAACAACCTTGTTGGAGGCAGATGCATTAAATTACTGTAAACAGATGTTAAGTCAATCCTTTCATTAAATCTCTTTTTTGTTTTCCTCCATGGTTAGCAATCAATATTCTGACTCAAATTTGTCTTCTTTGCTTACTACTTTGATAACTGTGCTACTTGGTAAAAATTAATAAAGTGACTTTTTTTATTATTTTATACATTATTTCCACAGCTTAGCCAATGGGAGTCTATCAGTGGAAGTGGATATATATACTCTCAAGACTGAAAGATCTGGTTTACTGACATGCTAAATAAAGGCTTAGACACCAGACCACTGCAAATAAACCTCTTGGTGTGTAAACTGTAAAACCTCTTAGAAAAAAATGCCAAGTTAGCCTCTCCTAATGAAAACCAATTTTTCTTAACACAGAACTTTTATTTGAATATCTTTGCAACCCATTGCAGTTAGCTTAATCCATTGTAAATAGACTGTAGCTTAGATAGGCTAATAAAATAGGGGATATATAATACAACTATATATGTATATAGCATGTGTAGGGGAACATACTTCTCCTATTTCAGATAAGTTCCGTATTTTACAAAGACCTGATGAGTCAGTTGAAATGGTGCCATTATTACTTCACTGTATATATGAATAATACTGTGTAAAGAAGGATTTAGAATACATTTATTTTTTTCCTTCCTCCATCCCTTCATTGCCTTGACTAGTCAAATTAAAAATTACTATTTGACCAGACTATTTGATTCTTTTTTTTTAAGATATTTTTTATTTATTTGACAGAGAGAGAGGTCACAAGTAGTCAGAGAGGCAGATAGAGAGAGAGGAGGAAGCAGGCTCCCTGCTGAGTGGAGAGCCCGATGTGGGGCTCGATCCCAGGACCCTGGGATCATGACCTGAGCCAAAGGCAGAGGCTTTAACCCACTGAGCCACCCACGCACCCCAGACTATTTGATTCTTGATACACTCTATCATTTCATGCCACCCCCTCTGTGCAGATGTTGATCATTTATGAAAAAATAGCTGTTGGTGGTATCTTGACTTCCTTTAAGTCAGGCAGATTTTATACACTGATGAATCTCTTCATCAGTGTTGTGTATTTTTTTCATAAGCAGTTGTGTAAATACAGAATAAAAGTGGCATTTTGGAAAGTGAATGAAACCAGCAGAGGGTTCATAAATGAGAGAAACAGGATAAATCCACATAATGACAATCTTGGAGGAGAGAATCTCCTCCAAGGGCAGATATATATATATATAGATATAGATAGATATAGATATATAATAATACATATATTAATATATATATACAGATATGTATATATACAGATATATATATATATATATAAAATAAAGGACAATTATATTAAGGAGAAAATAAGAGATATGGATAGTTATAATTAATATTTATAGTTTATGATTCCAGAGAAAGTACAAGTAAAAGTGAAGGAAATATCAAGAGTGAATTTGTCATTTCAGACAAGGCAAAGTTTGGTGAATGAGATTAGGAAGAGGGAGGGTCTCAGAGAAGGGAGGCTGGAAGGAGATCCAGTCACACTGCCCACCACCCTCCCCACCCCCACCCCGCCTGCCCAGGCTGTGAGCCGTGCTGGGGAACTGCAGAAAGGGCGGGGAAATTTCAAAGAACCTTGTCTCTGAATCAAGGCTTGTTTCATTTGACCGCCACTTTTTCAACAAAGAAACTTCAGGTAATGGTGCCCATCTATTGAAGTTGGATATAATCATTTTCTTACTGAATTGTTAAAGGATTAATAAAATAAAATATGCCAAACAAATAGCACAATGCTTGGCCCAGGATAAATGGTCAATTTGTAATAGGCAGTATTATATATTATAAATCTTAACATTAACTGAAGACCTATGATGGCTGCAGTTTGGAATTTTTCCATTAAGAAAGGAAGTAAAATGCAGCATTTTATGAACAGTGTAAGATACAGCGGGATTGAAGTTCTAGAGTACCCCACTTACATAATCTAGTCAGTAGGGAAGAATTTGTGGAGTATTAGATTGAATATTACAGAAACAGATGCCTCTTGCAGTTAAATATTTTGATTTCTGGACCAAAGTAACAGGAATGAGAGACATAGTGAGATTAATAAGCAAAGGACATGGAAATACTATTTCTATTTTGAAGAACGCCGGGGCTAGAAGCCATCCAGTTAGTCTCAGAGCTTCCTCCACCTCTGTGTGACTCTCCTCTTCCAATTATCCCTTGAGTGGTTCAGGCTGGTGGATGTTCTTTTTACACTCTAGGCACCGTCATAACTTTATCCACCCGCTGTGTTCATCAGGGTCCTCTGGGAAGCAGATGCTAGCAAGATGGGATTAAACAAACAAGGAGTGTATTAAGAGAAATGCTGAATGGGGTAGGAGACTGCAGCTGGAAACAATGAGGAACCAGAAAAAGGTGGGAGAAAGGTTGTGTGGAAAGCTTCCTGGACTGACATGACATTTAAGAAAGGTTTGTCAAGTGCCAAAGGGACTCCTTCAGCTGAAGCGGGTAGACGAGGTTCTCCCAAGAGTGGGTCTGCCATTTTGGTCTCTCTGTTCAATAATGGGCACAGTGGCAGTGTGTCCTCAGCCTGGACAAGAGATTTCAAAGTTCAGTTGCTGGGTTCCTTCTGGTGGTCAGCCAAGTGCATTTCCAAGGCCTCTATACTAATATTATTAACCAAATATTATTAACTCCCCATGTCGGTCCCCAGTAGAGACCTCGGTCTTGAGCTCTGGATTAATTTTACTGCCTACTTCATGTTTCTCAGTGAGTATCCCACAGGATCCTCGAAGCCAAAGAGTCCCAAGTTAGAATCACCACCTTTCCCTGTGTCCTTTCCCAGTACTTCTACTTCAATCTGTTATTCTAGTCCTCCATGAGTAATGGCAGCAAAATCTATCCAGTCAACCCAAACCCGAGGTAAGCCCCAACTGTAAAGTCTACAAAGATTTCCTCCAGCTTTTTATTCCCATCGATGTTTCCCAGCATGATGCCTTAGCTGGACGGTCCCTCTTTACCATCATATCTCAGATTTTTGCAGGACCCTAATGTCTTTAACTATTGCAATAGGCTCTTGTGTACTGGCTTCTAGAAAGGCCCCCTTGCAAATGCATTTTCCACAATGTTTCAGTTGTGTCCCCAATAAAATTCTGATCTTATCAGTGTACTCTCCTGCGTACATCCCTACATCCCCAGGTTGTTTCACCCCTTTGGAAAAGGTCAGTTCTCACATACATGATACATAGGTTGGGGCTTTGCTTTCTCTTACAGCCTCATCCTCTGTGAACTCCTACCAGCCCCCCACTGGCTGCTGGCAATATGGAAATGGCTGGACTTAATCTAACTCAAAGCACACTTTACATGCTTCTGTTTCTTATTTCGTACGATTTCTATTGCCTGGTGTGCCCTTTCCCCCATTTGCCTGACTAGTTCCTATGGTTGTCCTCAAGACCAAAATAAAATTATGCACCTCAAAGAAGGCTGAAGAATATGAGAAAATTAGGTACCTGAGTTTTAGTTAATAATGGTCAGAACAGATGAACATAAGAAAAAAAGAGAATGATATTGTTTTAAGAATAGTAGAGTGGGAACACAGAAGAGTTTTTATTGTTGTTTGATTATGCCTATAGAAAGATAAAGCAGTGAATTTGGTCTAAATATTTTAAGATAGAATGGAAAATTAAGGGGACAGTTTGACATAATATATGAGATGACTGTATTATTATTATGTTTTTAAATAATTATTTTTATATTTGTGTATATTTCAGGAGCCCAACTTGGGCTCAAAACCTGAGCTGAGTTCAAGAATTGGACATTTAACTGACTGAGCTACCCAGGCATACCAATAATTATTTTTTATATTTTAAAGATACATGCAATAGTACTTATGAATGAAATCAAAAGAAGTCTAGGATTTGCATCAAGATAATCCATTGGAAGATTGTAATTAGTTAGATGTAGGGATGGGAATTCATTGAGAATAGTTTAAACTGAGAGATAGCCACATGCAAGTATATTATTATACTATTCTCTGTTTAATATGTGTTTTAAGTTTTTGCACAATAAGTAGTATTTTAAGGGCTATAGGAAATAGAATTAATAACATGAGGGAGAAATAAGAGAGGAGGTTGAAATGAAAAAAATTGATAAGGGTGCCTGGTGGCTCAATCAGTTGAGCTTTCCATTCTTGATTTAGCTTAGGTCATGATCTCAGGGTCATGCGATGGAGCCCTGCGTCAGGCTCAGCACAGTCTGCTTGGGATTCTCTCCCTCTCCCTTGCCCCTCCCCCACTCACCTACACTGTCTCTCTCTCTCTCTCTCTCTCTCTAATAAATAAATAAATAAAATCTTTAAAAGGAAATTGATAGGTGTCTAGTACATAGTACATAAAGATAGTGAAACATATACGTATGATTTGCAAGGATGAATGAATGAATCTTTAAAAAAAAGAAGAGAGAAGAAAAAAGAAAACCACTGAATGTGAACCATTGGCTTTGGAAACCTGCGGACCAGATTCTGACTGCAGAGAAAAAAAATGCCTTGATCCCTGGAGTTGAAGCCTGGTGGTCGTTACCCTGCCTTACGGCAGTCCCATTACCTCCCAGTTAGGGAGATGTTCCAGAGCACACCCTATAAAAAGACAATACAACCCAGAAATGATTTTCCTTCTGAGAGGAGTTGCATATGGCAATTTTCAAAATTGGTGCCTCAGATGTCCTTTAGCTTTCAAGCATCTTTAAAATTTTGGAGCATTTATACAGCGCACATAATTGAAGATGATTATTTATTGATGGATCTTCACTGAGACTCTAGAAAGACAAACAAAGGTACCATCTCTACCCATCCCCAAGGCCCCTGCCCTAACTTGTACTGCCTTGGAGAACACAACAATATTAAAGGAGCCATTCTTTACCTCTGATTATTGATTTCATCTAATTTTCATACTGTCACTCATGATAGATACAGTTAATTTTTGCTGTTCTTTATGTATATTAGATATTGTCATTTATACCATTAATCACATACATAATTGTCATAAGAACAGAAATGCTGTTTCTTAGACATTTAATTCTAAAATATAATTATCCAGACATCCTGCTGTTAATGTCATGGAATCCTAATTACTTTAAAATGAAGCCATTATTCATAAACTTCGAGCCTGCACCACACGTGTTTACAGTAAGTAGATGGGAAAATATTATAAAATTTATTATCTACAGTAGGACTCATTTTCTAGAAGCTTATTTAACTGCTCAGCTTCCTAGTACTGCTTTTTTTGACCAATCTCATTAACATATGACAAAGCTTACCAGGTCATATTTAGTCTAAACAACGATGGTTGAAATTGTCTCACTTAAAGCTGACATTGAGAACTGCTCTGCAAACAATGTGGTTAATGGCAAACTCCCTTGTGACACAACCTGGGCCACGAGTAAAATGACATCTTCCATTACGATTATTTATCTGGGTTTAACAAAAGATAAATTGTGTCAGAGAAGTGTACCAACAAATTATTCCTCAAGTAATTTGTGATCTAATGATAGGAGTCATAACCTAATAATTACATATTTCATTTCCATGGTGCTTTGTACTTTTCAGAGCGTTTTCATATTCATTGTCCTATTTGATCTTAAATATTTTATTTATATGGTATTCACCTATTTGAAGTTCTGTTCACATGATTAACTCCTGCAAAACCTTCACACATTCCTTATGAACTGTTCCTGAACTTCGTATTCTGGAATGTCTGTTTCCATTTGCCTATTCTTTTCTTCTTATTATTTTAAGGATTAAGAAAAAATATGGGGGTGCCTGGGTTGCTCAGTGGGTTGAGCCACTGCCTTCGGCTCAGGTCATGATCTCAGGGTCCTGGGATCAAGTCCTACATCAGGCTCTCTGCTCAGCAGGGAGCCTGCTTCCCTCTCTCTCTCTCTCTGCCTGCCTCTCTGCCTACTTGTGATCTCTCTCTGTCAAATAAATAAAAAAAAGAAAAGAAAAATGTGCATGTAAACTAAAATAAAATGCATTTAAACTAAAAAAATCATCTATCCTTCAGTTTCGTTTTTCTATCTCCCTTATCTCTCTTATCTCCCGTTTCTATCTCCTGCATTATTCCAATCCTTTTCACCCAAAGATGGCATTCATTTTTTTTTCATTAAGTCTCAGTCACTCATCTATTAGAATCTTGCATTAATTTTAAAGAGAACTTCTTAAGTAAATATTCCAAATAACTTCTGTAACTTTTCTTGTTCTATCTCTTGTCATATCCATCAATACCAGTTTGTGTAAAGGTATTCTGATATTTCTTTGTGAAATACTTCACTAGTCTACCATCTTATGCTTAATCTCCCTTCCATTATCTTTCATACATGATTTCACTGCATTGCATTTTTCTGTTTCCAAACATCCCTCTTGGGGGCACAGAAAAATAGACATTCTCCCAGTTTGGTAGGGGAGTGAAAATTGGTACAAACACTGTGGAATATCAGTTGTCAATATATGCTAAGATATTTTTGACTTATTCACCTCAAAGAACTCATTGGGCAGACAAAGATTTAAGCATTAAAAAACTCATCACATCATTATACTTTTTAATGTGAAACATTTTATAATCTGGAAATGGCTATACAACATAGGCTAGTACCAATGAACAATGATACAGTTGGTAGATAAGAGTATATGCCTATATATATATATATTTATATATAAATAAATATATATATATAAAGGAATATGCATATATATGTATATGTGTACATACATATGTACACACAATGGAATATTATTCAGTCATAAAAAAGAATGAAATATTGCCATTTGTAATGACATGGGTGGAATTAGAGAGTATAATGCTAAATGAAATAAGCCAGTCAGAGAAAGACAAAAAGTATGACTTCACTCATTGATGGAATTTAAGAAACAAAACAAATGAGCAAAGGGAAAAAAGAAACAGAGAGACAAACCAAGAAATAGACTCTTAACTATAGAGAACAACCTTATGGCTACCAAAGGGGAGGTTTGAGGAAGGACGGGCGAAATAGGTGATGAGAATTAAGGAATACATTTATCCTGGTGAGCACTGAGCAATATACACAATTGCTGAATCACTGCGTTGTACACCTGCAACTAATATAACACTGTGTGTTAACTACACTGCAGTTAAAATAAGAAACTTAAACAACAAAAAAAGTGTATACCAATCTGATATGTGGGCACCTGGGTTCAAAGTCTCTCTCTGCTACAGGCCAACAGTGTGACAGATACGGTAATGGAACTCTAAATCTCCATTTATTGTGGTCATGATACCTCACAGAGTTGCTGAATCAAGAGAGCATCAATAAACTGACAACACATTTTCTGATATATAATAAGTATTCAGCAAATGTTCTATATTAAAATTACTTTTTTATTGTTCTTTGTTCTGTTTCATTTTCCAGTTTTTTTGAGCTATAACTGACATATCTCGCTATATAAGTTTCAGGTGTACAGGAAATGCTTTGACTTACATATATTGTGAAATGCTTACCACAATAAGTTTAATTAGCACGTATCACAATAAAAACAGAAAACAAAAAAAGAAGGAGAAGATGTTTCCTTGTGACAAACTCTTAGGACTTACTCTTTTAACAACTTTCCTATGTATCCTACAGCAATCCTAACTAATGGACATTACATTTTTACATTCCACATATACGTGTGTGTGTGTGTGTGTGTGTGTGTGTGTGAGTGAGCACACGTGCGTCCATTCTTTATCCATTCATCCATTCATGGATACTTTGGTTACTTCCGTGTCTCAATTATTGTAAATAATGCTGCTATGAACATGGGAGTACAGATATCTTTTCAAGGTAGTGTTTTCATTTCCTTTGGATATATACCAAGTGGAATTGTTGAGTCATATGGTAGTTCTATTTTTAATTTTTTGAGGATCCTCCATACTGTCTTTCACCATGGCTGTACCATTTGACCATCCCACCACCAGTGCATAACGGTTTCCTTTTCTCCACCTCCAAGCCAGTATTCATTACCTCTTGTCTTTTTGATAATGGCCATTCCAACAAGTAAAAGGTAATAATATATCACCGTGCTTTTATTTGCCTTTCCTAATAACTAGTAACGTTGGCCATCTTTTCATATACTTACATCATTATTATTAATAGAGAAAATTTGAAAACCACCCATACATCTTATACTATTTAAAAAATTGAACAGGAAGGGATGTTGTACTTTGTCAAATGCTTTTTCAGCATCTATTGAGAGTATCATATGGTTCTTGTTCTTTCTTTTATTGATGTGTTGTATCACATTGACTGATTTGCGGATGTTGAACCAACCTTGCAGCCCTGGAATAAATCCCACTTGGTCGTGGTGAATAATCTTTTTAATGTACTGTTGAATCCTATTGGCTAGTATTTTGTTGAGTATTTTCGCATCTGTGTTCATCAAGGATATCGGTCTATAGCTCTCTTTTTTGGTGGGATCCTTGTCTGGTTTTGGGATCAAGGTGATGCTGGCCTCATAAAATGAATTTGGAAGTTTTCCTTCCATTTCTATTTTTTGGAACAGTTTCAGGAGAATAGGAATTAGTTCTTCTTTAAATGTTTGGTAGAATTCCCCCGGGAAGCCGTCTGGCCCTGGGCTTTTGTTTGTTTGAAGATTTTTAATGACTGTTTCAATCTCCTTACCGGTTATGGGTCTGTTCAGGCTTTCTATTTCTTCCTGGTTCAGTTGTGGTAGTTTATATGTTTCTAGGAATGCATCCATTTCTTCCAGATTGTCAAATTTATTGCCGTAGAGTTGCTCATAGTATGTTCTTATAATAGTTTGTATTTCTTTGGTGTTAGTTGTGATCTCTCCTCTTTCATTCATGATTTTATTTATTTGGGTCCTTTCTCTTTTCTTTTTGATAAGTCGGGCCAGGGGTTTATCAATTTTATTAATTCTTTCAAAGAACCAGCTCCTAGTTTCGTTGATTTGTTCTATTGTTTTTTTGGTTTCTATTTCATTGATTTCTGCTCTGATCTTTATGATTTCTCTTCTCCTGCTGGGCTTAGGGTTTCTTTCTTGTTCTTTCTCCAGCTCCTTTAGGTGTAGGGTTAGGTTGTGTACCTGAGACCTTTCTTGTTTCTTGAGAAAGGCTTGTACCGCTATATATTTTCCTCTCAGGACTGCCTTTGTTGTGTCCCACAGATTTTGAACCGTTGTATTTTCATTATCATTTGTTTCCATGATTTTTTTCAATTCTTCTTTAATTTCCCGGTTGACCCATTCATTCTTTAGAAGGATACTGTTTAGTCTCCATGTATTTGGGTTCTTTCCAAACTTCCTTTTGTGGTTCAGTTCTAGCTTTAGAGCATTGTGGTCTGAAAATATGCAGGGAATGATCCCAATCTTTTGATACCGGTTGAGTCCTGATTTAGGACCGAGGATGTGATCTATTCTGGAGAATGTTCCATGTGCACTAGAGAAGAATGTGTATTCTGTTGCTTTGGGATGAAATATTCTGAATATATCTGTGATGTCCATCTGGTCCAGTGTGTCGTTTAAGGCCTTTATTTCCTTGCTGATCTTTTGCTTGGATGACCTGTCCATTTCAGTGAGGGGAGTGTTAAAGTCCCCTACTATTATTGTATTATTGTTGATGTGTTTCTTTGATTTTGTTATTAATTGGTTTATATAGTTGGCTGCTCCCACATTGGGGGCATAGATATTTAAAATTGTTAAATCTTCTTGTTGGACAGACCCTTTGAGTATGATATAGTGTCCTTCCTCATCTCTTATTATAGTCTTTGGCTTAAAATCTAATTGATCTGATATAAGGATTGCCACTCCTGCTTTCTTCTGATGTCCATTAGCATGGTAAATTCTTTTCCACCCCCTCACTTTAAATCTGGAGGTGTCTTCGGGCTTAAAATGTGTTTCTTGGAGGCAACATATAGATGGGTTTTGTTTTTTTATCCATTCTGATACCCTGTGTCTTTTGACAGGGGCATTTAGCCCATTCACATTCAGGGTAACTATTGAGAGATATGAATTTAGTGCCATTGTATTGCCTGTAAGGTGACTGTTACTGTATAGGTCTCTGTTCCTTTCTGATCTACCACTTGTAGGCTCTCTCTTTGCTTAGAGGACCCCTTTCAATATTTCCTGTAGAGCTGGTTTGGTATTTGCAAATTCTTTCAGTTGTTGTTTGTCCTGGAAGCTTTTAATTTCTCCTTCTATTTTCAATGATAGCCTAGCTGGATATAGTATTCTTGGCTGCATGTTTTTCTCGTTTAGTGCTCTGAAAATATCATGCCAGCTCTTTCTGGCCTGCCAGGTCTCTGTGGATAAGTCAGCTGCCAATCTAATATTTTTACCATTGTATGTTACAGACTTCTTTTCCCGGGCTGCTTTCAGGATTTTCTCTTTGTCATTGAGACTTGTAAATTTTACTATTAGGTGACGGGGTGTGGGCCTATTCTTATTGATTTTGAGGGGCATTCTCTGAACCTCCTGAATTTTGATGCTCGTTCCCTTTGCCATATTGGGGAAATTCTCCCCAATAATTCTCTCCAGTATACCTTCTGCTCCCCTCTCACTTTCTTCTTCTTCTGGAATCCCAATTATTCTAATGTTGTTTCGTCTTATGGTGTCACTTATCTCTCGAATTCTCCCCTCGTGGTCCAGTAGCTGTTTGTCCCTCTTTTGCTCAGCTTCTTTATTCTCTGTCATTTGGTCTTCTATATCACTAATTCTTTCTTCTGCCTCATTTATCCTAGCAGTTAGAGCCTCCATTTTTTATTGCACCTCATTAATAGCTTTTTTGATTTCACCTTGGTTAGATTTTAGTTCTTTTATTTCTCCAGAAAGGGCTTTTATATCTCTCGAGAGGGTTTCTCTCATATCTTCCATGCCTTTTTCGAGCCCGGCTAGAACCTTGAGAATTGTCATTCTGAACTCTAGATCTGACATATTACCGATGTCTGTATTGATTAGGTCCCTAGCCTTCGGTACTGCCTCTTGTTCTTTTTTTTGTGTTGAATTTTTCCGTCTTGTCATTTTGTCCAGATAAGAGTAAATGAAGGGGCAAGTAAAATACTAAAAGGGTGGCAACAACCCCAGGAAAATATGCTTTAACCAAATTAGAAGAGATCCAAAATCGTGAGTGGGGAGAAAGGGGATAAAAAGAGGTTCAAAAAGGAAGAAAGAAAAAAGAAAAAAAAAAAAAAGAAAAGAAAAGAATATTTTTAAAGAAAGAAAACACCTAAGAAAAATGTAAAAAAAATATATATATATATATTAGATAAACTAGTAAAAAATCGTTAAAAAAGAAAAAGGTAACAGTTAAAAAAAAATTTTACCCGAAGGCGAGAAAAAAAAAAAAAATGAAAATGAAAAAATTAAATTAACTGCAAGACTAAAAAAAATCACAGGAAAAAAGCCATGAGTTCCGTGCTTGGCTTTCTCCTCCTCTGGAATTCTGCTGCTCTCCTTGGTATTGAAACCGCACTCCTTGGTAGGTGAACTTGGTCTCGGCTGGATTTCTTGTTGATCTTCTGGGGGAGGGGCCTGTTGTAGTGATTCTCAAGTGTCTTTGCCCCAGGCGGAATTACACCGCCCTTACCCGGGGCCGGGGTGAGTAATCCGCTCGGGTTTGCTTTCAGGAGCTTTTGTTCCCTGAGCGCTTTCCGTAGAGTTCCAGAGGACGGGAATACAAATGGCGGCCTCCTGGTCTCCGGCCCGGAGGAGCCGAGAGCCCAGGGCCCCACTCCTCAGTGCGCCCTCAGAGAACAGCGCCCAGTTACTCCCGTCTGCCTGACCTCCGGCCGCGCTCCGAGCTCACCGAGCCTGCGACCGGTTCAAGGTAACACGGAGCTGTGAGCTTACTGTCGGCTCTGTCTCTGTAGCCGGCTTTCCCGTTCCAATACCCGCAAGCTCTGCGACACTCAGACACCCCCGATCCTTCTGTGACCCTGCGGGACCTGAGGCCACGCTGACCCCGCGTGGGCTTCGCCCCGGTTTAGCCTCTGGAGCGATGTCCCTCAGCGGAACAGACTTTTAAAAGTCCTGATTTTGTGCGCGGTTGCTCCGCCGCTTGCCGAGAGCCGGCCCCTCCCCCCGGGGTCTATCTTCCCGTCGCTTTGGATTCACTTCTCCGCCGGTCCTACCTTTCAGAAAGTGGTTGTTTTTCTGTTTCCAGAATTGCTGTTCTTCTTCTCTTCGATCTGCCGATGGATTTTCAGGTGTTTGCAATCTTTAGATAAGCTATCTAGCTGATCTCCGGCTAGCTGAAGCAGTCTCAGCTTGCTACTTCTCCGCCATCTTGACTCCTCCTGAGGAAGTGGTGATACAACATGGAGGCTTAAGTGGGTAGAAGAAGAATAAATGAAACAAGATGGGATTGGGAGGGAGACAAACCATAAGTGACTCTTAATCTCACGAAACAAACTGAGGGTTGCCGGGGGGAGGGGGTTTGGGAGAAGGGGGTGGGATTATGGACATTGGGGAGGGTATGTGATTTGGTGAGTGCTGTGAAGTGTGTAAACCTGGTGATTCACAGACCTGTACCCCTGGGGATAAAAATATATGTTTATAAAAAATAAAAAATTAAAAATAAAAAAAAAATAAAAATAAAAAAAAAAATAAAAAATTGAAAAAGTAAATTATGCTATGACCACACCATGGGGATGAAGAAACTATGTAAAGCAATTTGGCTCCATTTTTTTTTTCATCATTGCTCTTATTGTATCTCATTGTTATCCTTGTTTCCAAGGATATATCGTTATTCCTTGTATTCACTGCTACCACCAATATGTCAAGGTCTATATGCGGTCTCCTCAGTTTTCATGACTTGTAAGTACAGGACAGCTGAAAGAATTGAGTCAGGTAGACTTCCAGTTCCCCACTACCATATTTAATTAGGCATCTAACCATGTCTCTCCACATTTTTGTCCTACCACATCAGAGAACTAGATAAAATATCACCAACTCAGCCTCTACTTGATAAATATTTCAAGCCAGATACACTTGTTTGGGAATTTATTTCATATAGATAGAAGTGTCTATATTTCTATATATTTCATATAGATAGAAGTGTCTTTTTGTCTATTTTCTTATACCTGATGGCCTTAGGATGGATATTATAAAATTCATTTTTATTATCCCTCTGCTGATAATTCACCATTGGAGGAATAGTAGGTGTTTCCAGGACTAAGACACACAGACATATGGGATTTTGTGGGGCTGAACACATCAGATTTCACAGTTTATGGGCTCTAGCCTCACATAGCCTATATGTTCAATTTCCCGGCCCAGAATGGTCTTTAATGAAGCTATTTAAAATTATGCACATAAAGAGTTTTATTTTTATTGAAGGAAATACTTATGACGAAAAGCTAGAGTAGAAAAAAGAGGGATACAAAATTAAAATGCAGTTTGATTCTAACCATATAAGATAATATGCTCAGATGGAAAGATGTGTACTAATATAAATTTCCTCCCACAGAGGAGAATCTTGCCCTGAGTACTGAAATACTTGGGGAGCGTTTACAAGCTATCCAAGCCACCATGATCTGCAATTTCTATTAAGGACTACATTTCTCTCAGTCCTCTTCCACTGCACGTATGCATGCGCACGTGTGTGCACGCGTGCGTGCGCACACACACACACACACACAAGCATATGTTTTGAGACTCACTGGCTAACTGGAGTTATTTATGGAAGAGTCTTTAAATATGTAAACTGTTACACAAAAATATGATGAAGAATAACTGCACAGAAATCCTGGGGGTTAACACTAGTTAGTAGGATATGAGTAAGTTTTTAAACATGCCTGATTGTTCATGTTTTCTATAATTAACATGTAATTTTAGAACTAGAAAAAAATAAATATTTATGTATTATTTATTTTTCTAAACCTACTTTAAGCAGAACACTTGTGTTTCAAACAAATCTGGCAGAATGCTATCTGTTCTCAATTCGTCCCATTTTTAAAAATCTTACTAACATCAAAATACAAATGAACAAACCTTTGTAATATTCTACATTGATTTCCCATGAACTTTCTCTTCCTCCTGGAACTCACAAATGCTGTCGGTAAGTCAGCCAAGGCATTTCATGGGACATGAACACAGTTATCACCAGGGGGTGGATATTTGCTCTGTGAAAGATGAAGTAGTAGTAGAAGTAATACTTAGTGTTAAATGTCTACCAGGCACACTGTCCTTATATGTACGTAAGTGGGATCCTTACAACCTTTTGAGGTAGATACTCCTTCTGTTTCCTAATGAGAACATACCCTGAGGCTCAGAGAGATTAAATAACCTGCTGAAGTCACCTATTGGATGAATGGTAGAGCCCAGATTGTGGCCATGTGGACCCTCTCTAGAATCCACTGTGCTCATTTCATGCTTCAATAAATAATACATAATTCAATGGGCACCAGAAACTCCATGATCTACTTTCACTTGATTTCTAACTATGTCTAAAACCCCTACCTAAGTACAGTTGTTGCACATCACAAGCTCTTATCAAAGAAATAGGGAGTATTTTTAATATTATACTATTATTATTATATCTCCTTTTGCCATTTTACTTCTTCTTAGTCTTTTTAATTTATTTTGCTTCCTGTAAAAAATTCTAAAAAAAAAGGAATTCTTAGATGTCCATCTTTCACTCTACACACCTTTTACATTTCTCATTTCAATTTTTAAAGATCGTTAATTGATTGAATTTATTAATGTTTTAATTAAATATATTATTTCTTAATTTCCTTTCTTTTTTTATTTCTAGGATTATTGTTTGCATAAATTACAGTATACTTAACAGACACCAACACTGCAGCAGTCCAAAATCTAGAAGAATATTTATGTGATCTTGTATCATTCACAAGTTCACAGTTTTGTAATGTTGGCTAGAATCTACAATCAAATTATTCAATAGATGGCGTGTGCATCATTCTGGAAAAATAATGTGAATTTCTAATTCCTAATAAGTTCCTTAATATTACTTCTTTTTGACATCGTAACTCTTTTTAGCATCCTCATATTTATTTGTCACTCATCCTGCCATGTTTTCTTATGCTTCATTCATTCATCCGATTCATACGCATTTGTTATCTAGCATATATTCAACATTGAGCTAGGCTCTGGAATTCGAGAATTATAAGCACAGCTCTAACCTTCAAATATTACAGTTATTAGAGGAGATAAACCAAAAAATCAATTAGAACAAAGAAAGTCTTTTATGGAAATTAAAAAAAGGAATACCTGATGGTCTTTGACAGTGGGGGAGGAGTGGTTTAGAAAAATGACACTGATCAGAAAACCGTAAAAACAAAGTGAGGGTTTTGGAGGGGAAGGGGTGGGAGGTTGGGTGAGCCTGGTGGTAGGTATTAAGGAGGGCACGTATTGCATGGAGCACTGGGTGTGGTGCATAAACAATGAATTCTGGAACACTGAAAAGAAATTTTCAAAAAATAAATAAAAAAAAGAAAAAAAAACAGTTCCTCAAAAAAAAAAAAAAAGGAAAATGCTGGAGTTAGCTAAAGACAAGTATGGATGTGGATGTGAGTGTATATGCGTGTATGTACATGTGTGTGTGTGTGAGTTCATATTGTGGGGAGATAGTGGAAAAGAAGAAAAATTGGAGGGGTAGGAAGAATTCCCAAAAGGAGACAAAGCAGTTTGAGAGAGAGGTTATTATGCAGTATCACGGCCTGGTACCTGCAACTGCAGGAGCTCAGTATGAATACAGCAAGGGACAAAGCCAAAATGGCTTTAGAGATCAAATATCTTCATTTTTGCTTACACATTAACCCACTCAACAAATACACAGTTGACACCTGCAATACTCCAGGCCTATTTCAGATTTAAGATATATAATAATTGCCAACAAGGCAAGCTAAACTAATGTCTTAAAAAAACCCCACATTCTAGTTAAATGAATACTAAACAAAAATTATACGTAAGGGGTGGAACACCATGCATTATGCAAATACACTTTAATTTTGTCCTGAAGATAAAGGAAGACATTGAAGGTTTTTTTTTGTTTTTTGTTTTGTTTTGTTTTGTTTGTTTGTTTTTTAAGATTTTATTTATTTATTTGACAGAGAGAGAGACTTCACAATAGGTAGAGAGGCAGGCAGAGAGAGAGGGGGAAGCAGGTTCCCTGCTGAGCAGAGAGCCCAATGCAGGGCTGGATCCCAGGACCCTGAGATCATGACCTGAGCTGAAGGCAGAGACTTAACCCACTGAGCCACCCAGGCACCCCATTGAAGGGTTTTAAACAAGGAGTCAAGTGAGCTGATGCTCATGTCGCAAGGCCATTCTGGCGTCATCCTGGATTGGACTGGAGACAGGGTCAATCAGTAGGTAGCTGCATCATTGGAGGTATGCTCAGCATCTGAACCAAGGCACTGAGTGGAAATGGAGAAAAATTGGTGAGGAAGCATGCCAGTTTTCTGGCAGGAAATTTTAGTGGTACCAAGATAGGAAATATGTAAAGAACTGGTTGGGAGACATGGGTGGGGATGAAGAATTTAATTTGGGGCATGCTGAGTATGATGTGCCTATGGAACTTGAAGTAGAGCTCTCCAGTTGAATGCACTTGTCTGAATGAGAGGTCGGGACTGAAAATATGAATTTATGCTTCTTCATTAGGGATAACAGATGAAGACATAGGATTATATGTAATTGTCAAAGAAGAATATGCAGAGTACAAAATAAATAAGGACTCAGGCAAATCTTAAAATCAATACCATTGGTTTTTAACAGGTGTTTGCATTAGAAATATCTGGGATAGATTTGTCAAATGCAGATTCTAGAGGTAACTTCAGGCCATTTAATGAACATCCCTAGAGTCTGCAGTTAGAATGTGGCTTAACTTTTAAAGCTACATATGATCTATATGCATAATTTCTTTTTTGAGCAATTAAGAAATAAGTATCTGAAGAGGATCCCACAAAAGATGAGAACAAGGAAGAAAATCAAAAGATTCAACTAATTGTACATGCATCTTCCTCCCTACATAGATTAGGTAATTTTTGAGGGCAATATGCTCATCTTTGGCAAGTACTCAGGGATACATGTTGAAGCAGTTAGTAAATGTGTCTGTGTATATTCATTTTCCACATTAACTGCCCATAAACTCTTCCTTATTGGAGACCTATTAAACCTGAGCTATTTGTTACTTAACTAAAAGGCAACTACATCCTCCCAATGAGCCAGCCTTAGAGATAGAAAATGTAGGACTTCCCAAATGGATTCATCAAACTTAACAGGACTCATAATTTTTAAAAAGAATTCTTTTTATTTGATATAAAAAAATGCACCTCAAATTATTTTCTTAGATCACAAATCTTGGAAATTAAACTCCCCCATGTGACTTATGCAACAAATATCCTAGTGTATTCCTGGCATTTAAACAATGTCATCTAAACTGTTTCAATTATACCTTGTTTTACAGACCCTCTTAATGTATCTTAAACCTCTTAATGTATCTTGCTATGAATGTTTTCCCACTCATGGCCTTGGAGAAAGTAGTGTATGGTCACTTGTGGAACTTTCTGCATAGTTGGAATCCCTTCTCTCTCCCTCAATCCATCTTCAAAGCTGTTGTGAAAGCACCCTTATTATAGATTTTATTTATTTAAGAGAGAGAGCATGAACTAGAGGAGGGACAAGGGAAATGGGGAGAGAATATCAAGCAGTTTCCTTCTCAAACACTGAGCTGGATGCAGGGCTCAATCTCATGATGCTGAGATCATGACCTGAGCCAAAAACAAGAGTCAGTTGCTTAACTGAATGAGCCACCCGGGCAACCGGAGTAAATGTATTACAATAAGCTCCCTTTCACCTGGCTGCAATCACTTGGTGCAGGGGTGGACATCTGCTCCAAGCAGAACCAATGAGTCTCTTTTGTAAAGCTTTTGAATACAGAACCAAAAGAAAACAATCTCTTTCTATGCTGTGAAGAAGAGCCAGAAAGGTTCCGGAAATACAGCAGTCATACAGTTCTTAAGAAATAAGCCAGTCTTGGGACACCTGGGTGGCTCAGTCGGTTAAGCAGCTGCCTTTGGCTCAGGTCATGATCCCAGCGTCCTGGGATCGAATTCCGCATCGGGCTCCTTGTCGGCGAGGAGCCTGCTTCTCCCTCTGCCTCTGCCTATCATTCCGTCCGCCTGTGTTCGCTCTCTCCCTCTCTCTCTGACAAATAAATAAATAAAATCTTTTAAAAAGAAAGAAAGAAAGAAGCCAGTCTTCAGCAAGAGAGAACATGGAAGGAAATACACGTCTAAGCATGAAGAGAAAAGTTATCAATCTCCAAGCCTTTGTTCTATTAGTTCCAAAGTCCCAGACATATCTCTTCTCATCCCGTTTCTTAATTGGTCAACTTTCTCTCAGATTGAAATATCATTATCCTTTCAATAATTTCATCCTTTTGCCTAACCTAGTCCAAACTGAGTGTGTATGACTTACAGGCTAAACAGTCCTACTTGATCCATTTTTTTTTTTTTAATTACTGTTATGTCTGATGTATAACCAAGTGAATGTGTTCTAGTAATTTCTATCCTGCACTTTTTGCATGGTTTCATTATATATTAGAGAAAATGACACTTGAACATATTTCCCAGAGTGTGGTGTTATCTCTTTCATAATGACCACTATATACAGTTCAGGTTAGTTCTTTGAATAGCAGGCAAAAAGCAATTTGAAGGCCTTGGAAGTGTATTCCTACTACAAAAATGTGACATTAAGGCTGTTTTAAAATATTATCATTCAGCATTCCTTTTAATGACTGCTGTTTCACTTATTTACTGATACCACCAGCTGTAGCTTTAAATCTGGCTACCCGGATTCTTGGTCTCTCTACATCTCAGTCAATTTCTGTTTACAGCACCATTTAACATAACATTTTTTGGCTAAGGCTTTTAATTAAAAAAATCTTTATGACAGTAGAACATGAAATTAGGAAGATTTAACTGTGGTGTTTTATTATATAACTTATTTTCTTTTATAGTGTCCTAATTTGATGATCTAATCAACCTGAATTTCTACTTAAACAGCCGATAAGTAGAAACATGGAAGTAATTAGATATTTTTTTTTTTTTTTTTTTTTTTTTTTTAAAGATTTTATTTATTTATTTGACAGAGAGAAATCACAAGTAGGCAGAGAGGCAGACAGAGAGAGAGAGAGGAGGAAGCAGGCTCCCTGCCGAGCAGAGAGCCCGATGCGGGACTCGATCCCAGGACCCTGAGATCATGACCTGAGCCGAAGGCAGCGGCTTAACCACTGAGCCACCCAGGCGCCCTATACATTCTTTTCTACGTGAAGGGATTTAGTAAGCCAAGACTCAGCATAGAGCTGAACAAACACCACAAAGAGAAGGGAAATTGGAATCAACAATTGGACTGATGCTTGATACTTAGTGATGTCCCATTTTAAGTGCTAGTTTCTGACTTAAAAGTTCTGCAAGCAAGTCTTTGGCCAATGGAAAAATCCATTTCAACAGAAGACTTTCTTCCTACCTCACCAATGGGATTGAGGGTCCACATCATGGATCACTGTATGTTACCAGATCTAGCCCCATAAACAGAAACAGTGTTGGGTTTTTATTCCTGCTTACCTCCCTCCTATCTCAAAATGTAAAATTTCCTATTTATTATGTGACACCTGCCTCCCATCTTTGCCCTTGATTTCATTTTTTTCTTTCTTCCCAGCACTTTCCAAATACCATATTTCTCTCCTTATTCAGGCTTCTTCAGGACCTTCAACTTTCTTTCTTCCTCTTCTTCTTCTTCTTTTTTTTTTTTTTAATTTAAATTCAAGTTAGTCAACATATAGTGTATTCTTAGTTTCAGGAACAGAATTTAGTGAATCCTCAGGTGAAAAATAGAACTTCCCTACAACCTAGCAATTTCACTACTTTCTATTGGCATTTTGACAGCAGCTTTTAAACATTTCAAATCTCTCCTACTTCTCAATTATCAGCACATATTTCTTATTTTTCTAATCAATTTCATTAGGTAAGATACAGTAAAGTGCACTCATTTTAAGTGTGCATTTCAATGCATTTTGACCATCAAGATACAAAACATTGCCATCACATGAGAAAGTTTTCTCATGCCCTTTTACGATAAATAACCCCCCTAAACCTCCAAACCCAAGACAGCCACTGATTTGTTTTCTGTCACTATAAATCTGTTTTGCTTGTTCCAAAGTACCATATTACATATATGAAGTCATATGCTTTCATGGCTTCTTTTGCTGAGTGGAATATTTTTGAGATGTATTCATGTTGTGCATATGAATAGTGGATTCCCTTTTAATTAATGAGTAGTATTTCATTAGATAGATAGCTAGATCACAATTTATTTACCCATTCATCTGTCAAATGGTATTTGGGTTATTTCTAGCTTTGAGCTATTGTGACTACAGTGCTTGAATATCCAAATATAAGTCTTTGTGAGGATATAGTGTTCTTTTGTTACTAAATATTTAAGAACTGTTTTCTTTTTTAACTAAATACTTAAGAACTGAATTGCTGAATCATCTAAGTGAACAAGTAACTTTTTAATCAACTGCCAAAATACTCTCCTACTATTTTACATTCCCATCAATAATACATAAGAGCTCCAGTTGCCCCAAATTCTCTCTGCCCTTAGTGTTCCTGGTCTTGCAAATAGGTGTATATAAGTATTTCATTATTATTTTAATTTGCATTTTTCTAATGACTAAAGGTATTGAGCATCTTTTCAGAAATTTACTGGCCATTTTTATATCTCCTTTTGTGATGTGTCCATAAATACTTCACCTACTTTTTGTTTGTTTTGTTTTTCTTAAAATTGAAGTGGAAGTTTTTTTTCTTTTTTAAGATTTTTTATCTTTTTATTTGACAGACAGAGAGATCACAAGTAGGCAGAGAGGCAGGCAAAGAAAGAGGAGGAAGCAGACTCCCCACTGAGCAGGAAGCCTGATTCAGGGCTCAGTCCCAGGACCCTGGGATCATGACCTGAGCCTAAGGCAGAGGCTTTAACCCACTGAGCCACCCAGGTGCCATGAAGTGGAAGTTTTCTTTATACATTCTTGCTAAAAGTCATTTTTCAAATATGTAGATTATTTTCTATATGTGATGTACTATGATATAATCTATAATATATAGAATATTTTCTTCTCGTTCTAGATTCATATATGTATTTTAACTGTGTATTTTTTAAAAATAGAGTAAGTTAATATTGTTGAAGTGAAATGTGTGTGTATGTCTCTCTCTCTCTCTCTTTTTTTTGTCTTTTATGCTCCTGATATTCAGTCTAAGGAATCTTTGCCAATTTAAAGTTCATGAGGATTTTCTATGTGTTTTTTGTAGAAATATAATAGTTTTAGCTTTCATGTTTAGATCTATGATTCCTTTAAGTTAATTTTTATGGATAGTGTAAGGCAAGCTTTGAGTTCATTCTTTTTTCAAAAAAGTAACATATGATCACAGCCTTTCCCTTTCCCTTCTTCACTGTTATCCTTGTCAAAAATATATACATGGATATTTTTGTAGATTCTCAAATCTGTTTTATTTTACTCTGGGCAGTCAAGTACCATTTAGATTACTGCAGTTATATAGTAAGTCTCTAAATCACACAATGTAAGTAATATGTGTTATCTAACTATTCTTTCTTTTCTAAAACTGTTTGGTTTATTCTTATTTCTTCAAATTTCAGTATATTCAAATAAAAGTAGATCTTCAAAACATTAAAAAAATGTGGAATATGCATGAAATTTTCACCTGAAACACTACTGAACGTTTTAATGGAACTGCATGAAATCTATAGATTAATTTGGAGGGAAATGACCTCCTAGTAGTACTGAATTTTCCATTTCAATAACATGATATATCGCCCCAGAAATTAGTTACATTTATTTGCACTAACAAGAAAGAGAAATTAAGGAGTCAGTCCCATTTATAATTGCACCCAAAACTATAAGATACCTAGGAATAAACCTAACCAAAGAGGCGAAGAATATATACTCAGAAAACTATAAAGTACTCATGAAAGAAATTGAGGAAGACACAAAGAAATGGAAAAATGTTCCATGCTCCTGGATTAAAAGAACAAATACTGTGAAAATGTATATTCTACCTAAAGCAATCTACACATTTAATGCAATCCCTATCAAAATACCATCCATTTTTTTTAAAGAAATAGAACAAACAATCCTAAAATTTATATGGAACCAGAAAAGACCTCAAATAGCCAAAGGAATATTGAAAAAGAAAGCCAAAGTTGGTGGCATCACAATTCTGGCTTCAAGCTCTATTACAAAGCTGTCATCATCAAGACAGTATGGTACTGGCACAAAAACAGACACATAGATCAATGGAACAGAATAGACAGCCCAGAAATATACCCTCAACTCTATGGTCAACTAATCTTCAACAAAGCAGGAAGGAATGTCCAATGTATAAAAGGCAGCCTCTTCAACAAATGGTGTTGGGAAAATTGGACAGCCACATGCAGAAGAATGAAATTGGACTAATTCCTTACACCACACATGAAAATAGACTCAAAATGGATGAAGGACCTCAACGTGAGAAAGGAATGCATCAAAATCCTTGAGGAGAACAAAGGCAGCAACCTCTTTGACTTCAACTGCAGCAACTTCTTCCTAGGAAACATCGCAAAAGACAACAGAAGCAAGGGCAAAAATGAACTATTGGAATTTCATCAACCTCAAAAGCTTTTTCACAGCAAAGGAAACAGTTAACAAAACCAAAAGACAACTGACAGAATGGGATAAGATATTTGCAAACAACATATCAGATAAAGGGCTAGTATCCAAAATCTATAAAGAACTTACCAAACTCAACACCCAAAGAATAAATAATCCAATCAAGAAATGGGCAGAAGACATGAACAGACATTTCTGCAAAGAAGACATCCAGATGGCCAACAGACACATGAAAAAATGCTCCACATCACTTGGCATCAGGGAAATACAAATCAAAATCACGGTGAGGTACCACCTCACACCAGTCAGAATGGCAAAAATTAACAAGTCAGGAAATGACAGATGCTGGCGAGGATGTGGAGAGAGGGGAACCCTCCTACACTGTTGGTGGGAATGCAATCTGGTGCAACCACTCTGGAAAACCGTGTGGAGATTCCTCAAAAAAACTGAAAATAGAGCTACCCTTTGACCCAGCAATTGCACTACTGGGTATATATCCTAAAGATACAAACATGGTGCTCCAAAGGGGCATGTGCACCCGAATGTTTATAGCAGCAATGTCCACAATAGCCAAACTGTAGAAAGAACCTAGATGTCCACAACAGATGAATGGATAAAGAAGATGTGGTATATATATACACAATTGAATACTATGAAGCCATCTAAAGAAATGAAATCTTGCCATTTGCGATGATGTGGATGGAACTAGAGGGTATTATGCTTAGCGAAATAGATCAATCATTGAAAGACAACTATCATATGATCTCCCTGATATGAAGAAGTGGAGATGCAATGTGGGGGTTTGGGGGTAGGAAAAGAAAAAATGAAAGAAGGTGGGATTGGGAGGGAGACAAACCATAAAAGACTCAATCTCAAAAAACAAACTGAGGATTGCTGGGGGGAGGGGGGATGGGAAAGGGTGGTGGGGATATGGACATTGGGGAGGGTATGTGCTATAATGAGTGCTGTGAAATGTGTAAACCTGGTGATTCATTGACCTGTACCCCTGGGGATAAAAATACATTATATGTTTATTTGAAAAAATAATTTAAAAAAATAACATGATATATCTCTATGTCTTTCAATCTTCTTTAAATTCTTTTTTTTTAAAGTGAAGAGTGTTTCTTTTTTTTCTTTTTTTGAGATTTTATTTACTTATTGGACAGACAGAGATCACAAGTAGGCAGAGAGAGAGGAGGAAGCAGGCTTCCCACTGAGCAGAGAGCCCAATGTGGGGCTCGATCCCAGGACCCTGGGATCATGACCTGAGTCGAAAGCAGAGGCTTTAACCCACTGAGCCACCCAGGTGCCCCATGTTCTTTAAATTCTTTTAATAGTGTTTTATATTTTTAGTTTACAAGCATTGCACATACCTCATTTAAGCTTATCTCTAAATATTTAGTAAATTTTGATGCTCTTTAAAAGGAACTATTTTTATTTCAACTTCTAATTTTTCTGTTTAAAAAAAGGCAATAGACTTTTGTATAATGATCTTGTATCCTGCCATATTACTAAACTGATTTATTAGTTCTAGTAAAAGGTTTTTTTTGCATATTTCTTATAAGTCAATCTATATATTCATATCATCTGTAAATAGAGACAGTTTCATTTCTTCATTTCCAATATGTATAGTGTTTCTTACTCTTGTTGCACTGGTACAGACTTCCAGTACACTGTGAAATAGAAGTATTAGGAGTGAACGTCCCTGCTTTAAACTTGATTTTAGAAGAGAAATGTTCCAATCTTTCAAAACTAAGTTCGATGATAGCTGTATTTTTTTCATAGATATCTTTTCTAAGTATGAAGAAATTCTTTCTCTCTTCCTAGTTTGCTGAGAATTTTCATCATCAATTGCTATTAAATCTTGATAAATACTATTCATTCATTGAGGGATTCCTTTCTTTTGTGTTATTACGGTGAATCACATTCATTATTTTTGAAACTGAAACCAACTTCACTTTTCTGGTTGAACACTACATGTTCATCATGAATTATCTTTTCTATACCTGCCTGAATTCCACTGTTAATACTTTGGGTTTGGCTTCCATGCTTTTCCTATTATTGTCATGGTTTACTTTTCTTCTTTCTCAGGATCTTTCTTGTCATTCTCCCTCCCTCACTCTATGCTTTTCCTGTATAATCTCATCTACATTCATGATTTCAATCATCACCTCCATAGCAATGGTTCTTAGATTATTTCTCCAGGCCCTTCTCGTCCACAAACTGTAAATCCATGTCCTACCTCCTGCTGTGCTCTTTAACCTCATCATCCTATGTGTATCACAGTCAGAACCTAATGTTTCTTTTATTTTCCTTCTTGCCAAAGCATATTCCCCATATGATTTTCTAATCTTTCTTAATACCACTACTACAATTCAATGTCACAAAAGAAAATTTACAGTTTAGTCTCCCCTGTTCCCTTTATTTTACCTTCAACATTTAATCAATAAATTGTCTTATTTTATCTCACATGAGTCTGAATCATTCCACTCTTTTTGTTCTTGAATATCTTTCTATTTAATACTATGGTAAACTCTTAACTCTTTTCTGAATTTTGTTTTATACCAATATTATTTATCAGAATATCAGGTGCCACTTGCTTAATTATAACTTTCAATAGCTCCCCACTGATCACTCATTAAAATCTTATTTTTTACTGCAATGTACAAGTCTCTTTGTCATCCTGCTTTTTCTTGCCAAATTCATTTTAATATTCTCCATATCATATATTAAATAACAAAAGCAATAGAGTTACTTAAAATATCCTGAACATGATCAGTTTTTAATATCTCCACCTCCAGCTCCTTGCTTCTTGTTCCATAAGACAATCAGAATGCGTAACATCCAGGAAACCTTCTTGTCCTCTGACCCTCAACTCAAGTTTGGGTGAGTTGTCTCTACTCGGAGTCCTTAAAGCACCTTGGAGACCTGCATTACTGTACTTATCATCTTGTACTGAAAGTACCAAATGAATACTTTCCCAAGGGTAAGAATCTTCTCATTCTTCTTTCTATTTTTAATTCACCCTTCTATCTCTGTGCCTGGCCTAAAATATGTGTTAAATTGAACTGAAGCTTAGACTCCAATCTCAGTTAAATTTCTTTCCTAGAAGAGTTGTAATGTAATGGAAGGAGAAAAAAAATGCTGCTCTCTGATTCACAATACCTTACATTCAGATCTAAACATTAATTTGAGGAGAAATAAGTGGGAAGGTGATATTTTTCACATTATGGGAAAGAAACAAGACTATTTCCAATACAATGTAAAAGATTTATTACTTACTCTGAACTATGAAAAATAACACAAGCAAAAACTAACACAAAATTAAAACAAGGAAGCAAAACCTCTGCATTGACTGCAATGACATAAAAATACTGTGGTTCACTGAAGCTTAGCTGGGTCCTGAACAAGAGCTCGGTAGGACTGGAATAGATCAGTAACTTCTGTCTTATCCCTACTTACATAAAGGTTTTCACCAATTTTATAAATGATAACCTTGGTACATGTTTTGTGCCAGGTATTGTAAATAATTTGTTTACAAATTATTTGGGTATACAAGTCTCATTCTAAAGTGTGCATACAGCCATCCTGAATCAAACCTGTTCTTCCTTTAAAAGCAGATGGAACCATCATCCCAAACAAAGCTGTTATAAAGCTATTTCTTCCCACGTGGTGACTATGTCTGGCCCCCCAGCTTGGCCCTTATTCTTGGGTGTCTTCAAGTCCAGAGTATGAGGTCTGATATAAGAATACTAAAAGTAATCTAATATTCTTTTTTTTCTCCTTTTTAGCTTTGTAATGGAAAACTGTAAAAAAAAAAAAAAACTTTCTATAAAGGATTTTGACACTGGAAGGTCATAAAATTTCAGAGTTAGAATGAAAGAGAAAGAAAGAGGTTTTAAAGAGTGACTACACACCGCTCGCTAGCCCATGGGCTGAGTCTAGCAGCAGACAGCATGGTTGGTTTGGGTTGGGTTGGGTTTGCTTGTTTGTTCGGGGCCACAAGGGCTTAATGTTTTTATACTAGATATACAATTTTCAATTTGTCTGCTGTTCTCAGGACTTGCTACTGTTTTACACAAGGTTATTTCTGTTATTTTGGTCATGGAAACTATTTGTATTACTTACAAAGCCATTTGCATTTAACATTTCAAGTATAAGTTCATTCATTATTTCTTTTCAAGGAAACCAAGGTTGCAAAAATAGTTCAAGTTGACCAGATTTACACACCTGGTCCACAGCAGATTCAGCCTGGTATTACAGAGTTGTTTCAGACCTCAGCAGACCTAAGGCAGTTCTAATATGATTTGCTGCCTCTGGGGTTATAGCTTCTCGGTTCTATGATGTGGGCTGTGGTTGAGAGTGGGAAAGGGAGCACTGAGAACTGTTGAAACAATTTACATGTGCCTGGATGTGTGGGTGTGGCTGGAGTGAATTTGTATATGAGAGCAGGCATGTGTAATTTCTAAAAACTGCTTCCAAAGCTGTGCCTATAAACAATATGAATTTAAGGAGTCTAATGAAGGACTATACTCTGTGAAGGTGATTTAGGCTGTGGGTCAAGTAATGATATTTGGATCATGTAGGAAAATCCATGAACACTCACCATTTATCATCCAAGGCACATAATAAGAGTAACAGTGGAAGTAAAGAGAATGAAAACAGGAAGAAACAAAGGAAGATCATCAATTTAACTGCCGTGTTTGAAGGTGAGAAATATACGGCTTTTTCTGGGCTTCAAAAAATAACGGCCTTTGGCCAAGTCTCAGCTACAGTGTAATCTTCAGCTGAGTTTCTTTGATTATGGATTTGTTTGGAAACTTGCTACAGTGGCACTTTGCTATAATTTACTCTGCCTTCAACAAAAGAATTCCATTCAGCTCGCTTCTAGCTACCTTTTCATGCAGATTTGTGATGCATTGTTTTTTTGCCTCTGGAGGATTCAGTGACATTAAAACACCATGGCCCTGTTCAGAAAGTGCTTCAGAAGAGAGGCAAAACTAAGCCAAGAATCTGCATCTCACGTTAGTTTACCACATTTGCTGTGGAGTCCTATTTTCAGCTTACCCTTGAAATAGCTTTCCCAGCGAGTCAGTGCCATGGGTAGAAACACGAGGGTTGATGGGTACCAGTGTGACTGCCGTCATCTACAAAGGTCACAAAGCTGGATGTGGACACTAATGTCAGATTTAGCAAGCACAGATTGCCAAGTTTTAATGATGCTCATGGACTATCCGCAATGCACAGGAAACAAAGTTGATGTGATTCTTGGGGTCACAATAAAGAGAGAATTGAATTCCTTTACCATGTTTTCCATTCTATAGCCCTTTCTCTCCATCCTAGTTACTGGGGATATGGCTGTGCACATGAAAGCCAACAATTCTAGAATCGTTAAGATAAGATTTTTCAGTCAAAACAATCATTGGCAGTTCAGTCTTGTGAATCTGTTGTCAAAATAAAAAACAGTTTCGGAACACTGTCTGACTAATCTGGCCAAAATTATGTGTAGTGGGCTTTGAAGTTATCCAGACTCTAATTAGAATCTTCAATCTGTCTCCTACCTTCTTTGTATTATGTATGTATATGTGCACTTCTGTGTGTATGGGGGGGATCTATGAGTATTTTTTATTTTAATATTATTTCAATACTCTGATTATTAGTTTTATCATCTGTAAAGATGTAGTACTTTTTATTTATTTATCTGATGCTTCAGTAAGATAATTCATGAAAAATGCCGCGTTTGGTTTACAGAAAGCACCCAAAAAGAGGTGACTAACATTAAATGTAATCCTAATAAAACGTTTGGCCTCAACACAATGAGACAATTTTTGATCCATATTTCAGGCTGATTATCACAGTTACCAGTGGAACGAATTTTTTATATGAAAAATATTAGGCCTTTACTCTTATAATTAAAGTTAGAAGGTTGGGGTATGGCCTAGGAATCTGAGTTTTAACATAATTCCTGGTTTTCCTAAGGATCATTCAGATAAATTTTGGGATACTAATATGGCACAAAAGGATTTGTAAGGAAAATGATGGAAAAAATAAATATATGGTTATCTTTTTTAAGGTTTCTCAGATCCTAAGTCCTCTGTTGATGGAACCATTAGTTTATTTTTCAAGTAACTAGCACATCTAGCTAATTTGGTAGTGAGACCTGGCAGGCAGGAGGAGCTGTGTCAAGGGTTTGTGTTCCTCTTGATGGATTCTGCAACTGAATCCTCCGTTGCTGATGGAAGGGGACGAGGGATTAAAAAAACACGGGATTTCTCTCACCAAACACCAAATCACTAGTTTCACAATTAAGTATTTATTATTAATTTTGTTTCTAACCCCTTGTATATGCTTTGAGCTACCATGTTTAGTCTTCAAGTTACAATGTGGCATAATATAAAGAGTAAAAATTTTAGAAACAGGGACTGTTATTTAAAAGTCAGTCTCGGGGAGCCTGGGTGTCTCAGTGGGTTAAGCCTCTGCCTTCGGCTTGGGTCATGATCTCAGGGTCCTGGGATTGAGCCCCACATCAGTCTTTCTGCTCAGCAAGGAGCCTGCTTCCCCCTCTATCTCTGCCTGCTGCTCTGCCTACTTGTGATCTCTCTCTCTCTGCTTCAAATAAATAAATAAAATCTTTAAAAAATTAAAATTAAAAAAAAAAAAAAAGTCAGTCTCCCCCACCTCCTGTGTGACTTTTGGCAACTTACTGGAGATCTTTTCTAAGGAGCTGTCACACTCCTTGATCCTGCCTCAATCAGAATCCTGTCCAGTAATTGGTACTGGACAGCTCAGTGTCCACTGCTTGTGCACTGTTAGCCCCATGCACACACGGGAAGTATAACTGAAAGGAAAAAAAAAGTCAACAGATATATATTTGATAAGACAGAACATTCACACTCTAGGATTGGGCCTGGTCTTCAAATTTTCCATTAAACTAACCCCAGGATTTTATGGACAACCCACATAATGGAGCTTTATACAGCTATTCTAAGTTATGCTAAAAACTGTGAAGATACTATAATAACAAAAGAGAATCAACCTAAAGATAGCATATTTTTAGACTTTTACTACATAAGGGCCTTAAAACGTAGTCAAAATTCTTGAGTGGGGGTGTGATATTAATTTTATATTCTTAATGTTCTCTTGTCTTTTTAAAATATTCAATAATGATAATATGCTGCCTTGTGTTCCAAAAAATAAAAAATAATAAAGTAATACTACTTTCGGTTCTCATTAACTAGGGCACTTTAACTCATTCAGGAATGTTCTTGCTTCTTTGTCAAGCTTCAATGATTGATACATCATCGTGCTGGAATCCTGGTAGAAATGCCCTGAATTCACAGAGATTAAAGAATTGCAAGTTGCATATCTTTCTTTGTGGTGACCTAGGAGAGAAACCACAAATTTTAAGTGATCCTGATCAATTCCTATCTCTTCTTTATAGTAATGTGGAAGAAGAGGGGCTGAAGTTATAACATAGAGCATCAAGTCAGAACTTAAAATTCAAGAGGCAGCATCTACTGAAACAGACTCCTGAAAGGAATCTGCCATGGAGGGTAAGCAATGGAAAGAAGAAAAAAAGCACTGATTTTGCAAGGGTTGCAAAGGGTTTAGAAAATAGGTTTATAGTATAACAAAAGAATATGGCATTTCCCCCATCCACCCCTCGGGCGGGGGGGGAGTCAATAAGAAACAAAACTAAAACCTAGCTGAAATTATTTTGCCATAAGTAACTTTAAATGCTGAGGGGTGGGGGGGGGTCTTGAAAATCTTCACATCATTACAACTGGATGTCCATGTGGCTTATGCCTAAAGGTAAGTTATTTGCAAAAAGAAAAGAATAACACACACACACACACACACACACACTTAATTTAATTTAATTTAAAAAAAAGAAAGAAAAGGATAAGAAAATATTTGAACAAAATTATATTGAAAATCAATTGGGCTGAACTGTAAATAATCTGTACATCCTTTTTGAATGTTCAGTCCTGTGTATACTCTATCTGGCTAAAAAGCTTTTTACCAGTTGCTGCAGAGAAGTTTCTGTGTGAATGACCTAACAAGAACATACAGGAGAAAATGCAGAATATTTCTTTGTGTGTTAAGTGTGTCCTATTTCTTTGCTCAAAAAGCTGTCCACTAATAACCTGGCTTGTTATTTAAGTGGAATGATGGAATAGATATATTCTTATGATATGATGGAGTTTTGTGAGAAAAAAAAACTATAAATAATATACAGAACCTCATTGGATCCCAGAGGTTCTCCAGTGCCATGGGATTGGTGACCATTATGGAATGCTGTCCTGTCCTCCTGGGGCCACCACTCTTAGGTAGTCTAAATGACATCTATGGAAACTACAAATTCACCAACTGGTCATGTGGTGTGATCCTTAATGTAGCAGGCGTCTATTGCTTCATTGGCATGAGCATCAATTACTGACTTGTGGCGAAAGAGCAGAAAGCAGAGGAGCAGCAAAAAAATGAAAGCAAAGAGGAGGAGACAAGTGTTGATGCTGCTGAGAAGCCAAAAGAATATGCAGCAGAATCTGCAGAGCAGAAGGACACAGAAGAAAGTCCCAAAGAGGAGGAGAGTCCAGTCTAAACCTGTGTGGCCCAAGGGTCAATGAAGTAGCTGTGACCCAAGACACCTGAAAATATCTACTGGCTTGTATTCCAGCAGTGGTGCACAATGACTATAGTGGGCATGTGTGTGCAAATCATAGCAGGTGTTTATGGATGGAATTTTTCTTTCACTCCTTACCAGTAGCCTGAATTAAAAATGCCATACCTTTGGGGAGGGAGTGGTTGGCACGTTGGTCTAGTGGTATGATTCTCGCTTTGGGAGTGGTTGGCAAAGAATGAGAAAAAAAAAAAAAAAGAAACAAAGCCAGTTATTTTTAAATTAAAAATGGAAATAATGTTTTATTTTATATTTCATTACTTCTATCTTTTTATAAAATTTTAAGTACCTAAACTCATAATTTTATGGCATCATATTATTTACATTTTCTCCCGAGTTAGGAAAACAGCACACATAAATATGTACAATACTCTTTAGAAATGACAAGCCTTCCCTTCTTTACTCTAGATTGCTAAATTATACCTCTCACGTGGAAGTCTTTGTTTTTATCTCTCTTTTGCATACCTTCTGTGATGCTAGATGATGAGCAGTCTGGAGCTAGGTGTGACTCAGGATTGCCAGATTCTCTTAAACGCTAGTGTGAGAAATGGGGAGCACCCCGAAGTAGAGAAAATCTCCCATGAGGGTGCTATTTGAAGTTTAGTAAGAGGGTATATGTCACTAAAAACATTTTCCCCTCTCTGATTAAACAACACATTCACATGATTCATGTGTGTAAAGAAATTAGCCCATTGAAATATACACGTTTGGGGCACCTGGATGGCTCAGTTGGTTAAGTGACTGGCTTCGGCTCAAGTCATGATCCCAGGTCCTGGGATTGAGTCCCACAGTGGGCTTCTTGCTCAGCAGGGAGCCCTCTTCTCCCTCTCCTTCTACCTGCTACTCCGCCAGCTTGTGCTCGCTCTCTGTCAAATAAATAAATTAAAAATATATAAACGTACACATTTATCAAGAAGAAAATATGTTAATATCCACTCATTTACTTAGCAACACTGTGATTTTGTCCCCACATAAAGAAAAGATGTAACAGAAGACATAACAGTTAAAGTGGAAGACTGCAAAATGTTGATTTTGTCAATTTTTCGAGAAGAAAGAGCCATGTTTTCAAAAGCAAGGAGGTGAAGAAGAGTTTGGAAGATCAGAGAACAGTGACTAGACCTGTTGGGACCAATAAAGGATAGGTGTAAAGGGATGCAAGGTAATGCAGAATGGAGAACAAGAGGGGATCAGAAAAAGTAAGTAGGGCTTGATTATTAAATGGATCCGTTAATACGGACTAAGTCACCAGATTTTCTAGCTGCCAGTCTCTCAAATCCAAAGCCTTAATCAACTGACTCAATTAAAAATGGAGAAATGCCAATTTGAGTGACATGCATGCTGTATTGAACAAAGGGCTAATTCTCTACCAGGGCATCTGTGGAGTTATGATGGAGAGGTGTGTCAACCTTTTGGATATCAATCTCAGAGTTTAAAGATGTCTACAAACATTCCGTTTTCTCTAAAAATTGGTCGTAAAAAAAGTTTATGGCAACATGAAATAATTAAACCTATTTTGGAGCTATTGATCTAGTCTTCTCTAACCTTCTTATAGAAAATCAAGTCCCATGGCTTTATTACCTAAATCACAAAATAATACTTCATTTTGTTTATTCTAAGTTAATAATCAGGTATCAAAACTCATCTCCCTAGTTCTAGGATTCTGAGAATCAAGCTTTAATTAAGTTCATTATTTTATACACATTGGTTGTAACTCCATTCTGAATTCATGTAACTATGAAAATGGCAAGGAATAACCTCCAATAAGAATCCACTGTGCATAATGAGGCTTAACTTGCATCTGGGTATTGGGATAAGCTCTATGCTTATCTCTGGGAATGGCCAAGATAAAGATGAGATGGGCTAGATCTACTGTGCTACTCAAAGTTCAAATCTTCTTTGGAAGTATACTATACTAGCTTGTTTGCAGTGTTGAGGGTATATAGCTTGATGTTTTGTACTGCTGTCTTTGGTTACTTGGCCTAATTCTAGCTGTGTCACCAACAGAGTACCAAAAAACTCTCAATCAGTAAACTAGTACCTGAGATCTCTTTAAAATCAAGTATCTCCTACATCTCTTAGAAGGCTCATAATCCAAAGACAAAGCCTATCCAGCTTGCTTGACGATGGGATCTCTGGAGAGCTGCCCCTGGAAGTCTTGGACCTTCAGTAACTAACTGCCTGTGATTGGACTCCTGCTGTATCACGTACCTTATCTTTATTCATGCTTTCTGTGAGAGTGCCTTACATAGTCATGGGAGACTCCACTGCATTCATCCATACTTTTCCAGCCTAACCGGGGTATCAGACTCTCTCATCCTTTTCCACCCAAAATAATTTTTACACAACAGAGAACCTCAGAAATTGTAAGATAGATCTCAAATGTTTCTTGATATCTTATGTTTATTTATAAAAAATATTGGGACGCCTGGGTGGCTCAGTTGGTTAAGCAGCTGCCTTTGGCTCAGGTCATGATCCCGGCTTCCTGGGATCGAGTCCCACATCGGGCTCCTTGCTCAGCAGGGAGCCTGCTTCTCCCTCTGCCTCTGCCTGCCATTCTGTCTGCCTGTGCTCGCTCTCTCCCCTGCTCTCTCTCTGATAAATAAATAAAAATCTTTAAAAAAATATATTAATGACACTATTCTCCCCATGATACCATAATGAGATTGGTATTCTGAGAAATGTGCAACCCTATGGGCTCCTTAAATCCTCGGGAACCCTCCCCAGGCCTATAATGCCTCTTTCAGATCAGACTAGGGTGATCAAGCATCCTTGTTTGTTCAGGACTAAAGAGTTCAATGCTAGAACCAGGAAAGTCTTGGGCAAACTATTACCAGTTGGTCACCCTAAATCTCAGACCTTTATAACTAGACCTTAAATGATGACTTTTATTTTCCCAAAAGTTAAATTTATTACAACAAGAGTTCATCTTTTCTGGGAAAGCATTGTTAACTTTAAATTGTCAGGGGATAATAATTAAGCAAAAACATTTATTTGAGATCAAAAAATATCTATTTGAAGTACACAGATTTGGGCAGCAACCCAAACAATGTTCCACCAGGGAGCAAAAGTCAGGGGTTTTTAAAGCAAAAAAAAGAATCCTTATATAGGTTGTTTACACAGGATTTTGATTAGTGCTGGTGACAGAAAGCTAAGCTTAGCTAAATATAATTGGTTGCTAAGGCTATCACTAAGCAAAAGTCCCTTACTATAATAAATTGCAGGTGTCCGTGCAGAGTCCTTGGAAAAGTTGTAGGTTGGCCCAGTTTGGAAGTTCATCATTCTAACCAGTGAGCACATGCATAAGGCCCATCTCCTTAATGGTCTCCAAGCTCCATTTTAAAATCCCTGGACAAATGGAAAAAAGATAATCTCTTCAACAAATGGTGTTGGGAAAATTGGACAGCAACATGCAGAAAAATGAAACCGGACCATTTCCATATACCACACACGAAAATAGACTCAAAATGGATGAAGGACCTCAATGTGAGACAGGAATCCATCAAAATCCTTGAGAACACAGGCAGCAACCTCTTCGACCTCAGCCGCAACAACTTCTCCCTAGCAACATCGCCAAAGGCAAGGGAAGCAAGGGCAAAAATGAACTATTGGGACTTCACCAAGATCAAAAGCTTCTGCACAGCCAAGGAAACAGTCATCAAAACCAAAAGACCACTGAAATAATGGGATAAGATATTTGCAAAAGACATATCAGATAAAGGGCTAGTGTCCAAAATCTATAAAGAGCTTAGCAAACTCAACACACAAAGAACAAATAATCCAATCAAGAAATGAGCAGAGGACATGAACAGACATTTCTGCAAAGACATCCAGATGGCCAACAGACACATGAAGAAGTCCCCACATCACTCGGCATCATGGAGTGATTGAACTCCTGCTGTACCACAGGAGATACCACCTCACACCAGTCAGAATGGCAAAAATTAACAATTAACATTCTTGCCAGACGCTGGGAACCCTCCTACACTGTTGGTGGGAATGCAAGCTGGTGCAGCCACTCTGGAAAACAGTATGGAGGTTCCTCAGAAAGTTGAAAATAGAGGCACCCTACAACCCAGCAGTTGCACTACTGGGTATTTACCCTAAAGATACAAACGTAGTGATCCAAAGGGGCACGTGTACCCGAATGTTTGTAGCAGCAATGTCCACAATAGCCAAACTATGAAAAGAACCTAGATGTCTACCAACAGATGAATGGATAAAGAAGAAGTGGTATATATCCAGAATGGAATACTATGCAGCCATCAAAAGAAATGAAATCTTGCCGTTTGCAATAACTTGGATGGAACTAGAGGGTTTTATGCTGAACAAAATAAGTCAATCAGAGAAAGACAATTACCATATGATCTCCCTGATATGAGGAAGTTGAAAGGCAACATGGGAGATCTGTGAAGTAGGAAAAGAATAAATGAAACAAGATGGAATTGGGAAGGAGACAAACTATGAGAGACTCTAAATCTTACAAAACAAACTGAGGGTTACTGCAGGGAGAAGGGTAAGGAGATGGGGGTTGGGTTATGGACATAGGGGAAGGGATGTGCTATGGTGAGTGCTTTTAAATGTGTAAGCCTGACAATTCGCAGACCTGTACCTCTGAGGCTAATAATACATTATATGTTAATTAAAAATATTTTAAAATAAAAATTAAAAAATAAAATAAGATCCCTGGACACAAGTGACCTCCTTTCATTTCACCTTTCACAGCATTCACCCCACTGAAAAGAAAATTGCTTGATTTGACTATGGTCAGTTTGCTAAGAGTTTACTTGTAAAAATTTTACGAAGTGTCAGAGTCAGGAAAGAGTAACAGATCAGAAGTGAGAAGACCACAAAGGCTTAGATTGGATTCTTAGAACTACCGTACAAATCACAATTTCACTGTTTTAATTTGATAAAACCATTTCCCTCCCGGGGTTAACTTATTTATTCAACAAATGTTTATTATCTCCCACTTTATTCCAGCACTGTGCCAGCTGCTGGGGGAGAAGGAAAAAATAAGTTAAAGCGCCATAGCCCTTTCCCTCAATGGCTTATGTTCCAGTGGACCAAGATCTTTAATACCCCACTCAGCTCTAAAGTTCAATGGCTATACTCACCTTATTCCATTATTTAGCATCCTGGCCTTGACCTTTCTTAATTATCTTTCTCTTTTTATAGCTTCAAACTCACATAAATATGGAACCATGGTCTCAAGTAAAAGCCTTTCTGCTTTCTAAAATAACTGATTAGAGGAAAGATGCTTCTTCAGCTTTCTCTTTTCCAAAATAAATATTTCATCCATAAGCTTAGAAATATTTTATTTCTCTTTTCTTGACATTTGGATTGAGATTATCATCTTGGAAGGAGTACTAGATGAAAATGTTTAGAGTAATTGCTAAAAACACTATCTTTAATAAAATTAAGAAAATCCGTATACCGCTACAGTTTCTCTACAAGGAAGTTGGGGTTTAGGTTTCAATACTCTCTAGCATAAGGCCAAATATTCGAACCTAATTCTCTGTCTTCTAAATCAGAGGTTCTTTTATTCTTTGTAAACCAAAACCCCAGAAAACCACAGCAGGCTTTATATTCTCATTGATAACCCTATTTAAGCAACACATTTGTAGGAAATAATGCTGAGTTGGGGAGCTAACCCTTAAAGCACTATGATCCACAGGAAACTGAGCAACTAGCTGAATTCAGTGAAAGCTGATAAAAGCTCTGTCTCAATTTTCTAAGATGGGCTCGAATGTGATATGACAGCAGCGTAACACCAAGCCGAGCAATGATACACCTGTGCTCAAGTTTTCTGAATTATTGTATCTAGAACTACAACTTTTCAGTTATTTATGTACTTCTGTGTCTCTAAATAACATCTATTATGTAGCAAGAACAGAAATTTGGTCTGGCTTTGTGTATTCAGGAAACAAATCTTGTCTTCCCTACGGTAATATGCTGCAGAATGGGGGGGGGGGGCGGATATGCTGATTAAACTGCTTTTTTCATGCAGTTGTGAATTTGTGTATTTTTCTCTATCAGCATAACCTTTCCCTTTTGTGCTATATTTCTCTGCGCCTCGGATTATAATTTGTGCGTTCCTTCTTGGGGTAAAGGAACATGCGGGCAACCAAATACCAACTCAGAGTATGTTAATTAGGAGAACCACAGTTATTCATGTGAAAACATCATTCCGAAGTATCAAACTTGGGTCTCCTGGGCGGTAAATAACCAAGTAATAGCTGTATGGCTTTGTATTCATCTTTTTATATGAGAACGTCATCCTTACAAAGCATTAGCAGTTTTTCTGTGCACACACACATTTAATGCTGCCTTGCAGTGACTTGACACACTAACTCCCAGGTTGTCCAAACCCAAGACTGGAAGGTACTGAACGATCTTGTGAAGGAGGGCAAATTTAAATGAATCGGAGAGCCCAGGAGCAAAATGATAAAATGTATCTTCCATTTTCCTAATTTAAAGGAAAGCTAAAACTCTAGCTTATGAATGTGTTGGAACCAATTTCACAAACTCGGGCAATTTTTCACTTAACCTGCATTAATTGTTTCAAATACTTTGCAGAATAACAATGCTCTGTGTTTTGGGCACAAATCCAGCTTTTCACTAAAAACTGAAGGGGGAGAAAAGGCGCAAGGATGCATCCACACTAACATGAATATGGAGTCAGGATATTAAAATTCATGAAGTCCTGTCAACTGAACTGATGCAAACTCTATTTGCCCGAAATACATGATGACATTGCAAGCCAGCAAAGATGAAAACAGCTCACGAAAGCTTTTTCTGATGCTATTTCATTTCTCTGAATATCAAGTAAGCTGCCTTTCTCCAGGTAGGAGCCACATGCAGATTCGTAATTCTGTAAAGTTAGGCCCGAGTTGGTTTTCCCAACAAGAGTCGTCCAGCTCTCCATCCTCCTTCCGGCCACCTTCTCGGCATGCCCGCTGCATATGGAGAAGAAGAATTCTCTGAACCATGATCGCATTTTCTCAGACAAGCAGTGTCCTCTCTCGTCACTTGACTTGAATTGAAACCAAACAAACCCCATGGATACATTTGTATGCAGACCCAGGAAAGCACTCCTTGAAAATAGTGTCTTCGGGACTATTCCAAAGAGCTGGGACTGGTTGCTGTAAGAAGGGAAGGCCGCCTTAAGGCAATCCCTGAATGAGCTGGAAGATACACTACCCTGCTAGAAGAATTCTGACAAGCCCTTAGGTAAAGATCTAATAAAACATGGCCGCAATTGTTAGTACTTTAAACTGGAGAGTTTCTGAAGTTCTGCAAATTAAATTGGACAAGTCAGTTTCTTCTAATTTGTAAATTAAACAGGACAAGTAAATGCTTTGAAATCTTGGGCTGTGTCACTCACATTTTCTCGGAGTCATCAATCATCATGAATCTTTTCATTAAAGCTCTTACAAAATGTGATCTATTCTTAAATACACTTTGAAAAGAGTCTTGGAAAAATTCCTCACGATCAAAGACCGTGTCTTCTGTGGGCTCTCTGAAAGGTTTAGCATTTGGCTGGCACAATTCAGGTTTAATTATAATCGCAAGGATAATTGTGTGTCGATCCAGGAGGGACCTTGGGAGGTCAAAAAGTCCAAAGACCCACCTTCGGGCTATGTGGCTGCTAAGCCTTCTCTGGCGCTGAGAATTCATATTTAAGAGAGCTCTAAAAAAAATTAAAAAAAAAAAAAAAAAGGAGAGAGAGAGTGAGAGAGCTCTAAAACAGAAAAATCTTAGGGCTATCCATTTACACCCTAAATTATATAACCTGTCTTGGTTAAAAATTTTCTCTTTTCAATACCTACTCTTATTTTGGCTTAAACATTCATTCTCTAGAATAGAGCGCTGTCAAATATAACTTTCTGCAAAGATGACATGTTCTATCTCTGTGTGTCTAATATAATTGTCACTAGCTATGCGTGGTTATTAAATGCTTGAAATGTAGCTAATGTAACTGAGGTGTTGAATTTAGAATTTTGTTTAAGTCTAATTAATCTTAAATGGAATTTAAATAGCCACATATCACTCACTGGTGGCTGGTTTATTGGACAGTGTTATTCTAGAGCTTATGTTTGTCACGCTTTTTAGTTGAAAACACGATCTTCAATTTTTATTTGTCCAATAGATATATAGAGAGAGTGCTCCTAGTGTGTTCTTTGCCAGTCACATTCTAGCTAGAAGGAATATTGTTGTGAATAACAGAAAAAGCACCATTTCACAGAGAATTTACATTCTAGTGAGAGGAAGCACAAGTAAATTACAAGATAACCAGAAACAGCAACATATATAATAAAAGAAAACAGCAGGGAAATGTGACGAACAGTAACTATCCAGTTGTTAGAATTACTATTTCATAGAGCGATCCCGCGGTCTCTTCTGGGGAGGTAAGATTCTGAACTGAGCGCTAAGTGATGAGAAAAAGCCATTGCTGGCCAGAGCCAGGGAGAAGCATCCCAGGAAGAAAGGAAGAACAAGGAAGGGCAAAGGTCTGCGGGAGGACCTACCTAGGTGTGTTGGAGAAACAGAGGAAGGATCAGTGTGAATTGAACTCAGCAAGTGGTGGAAAGAGAGAATAAGATAAGATCAAAGAGGTAAATGAAGTAAGATTGAAAGGACTTTAGAGACCATGGGAAGGAGTTTGTTTTTATTCTAAGTGAATAGAAAATATTTTAAGAACCCAAAGCATTCTGATTTACATGCTGTAATGATAACTTCTAATGGGATAACACAGTAACACAGACACAGAAATGGCTGTGTTAAATTTCGTTGTATTCTAGAGACAGATTATTTAGAAAAATATTAGAAAGTGTTAATACTAGCACTTTTTGTTTAATTTCATTTTACAAAAGGTTTGGTAAAAATACATTCTTTGTCCCTAAAACTGCTGTCTCTATCTTAATCAAATATATAACTAGAATAGTGAAATTATGGAGAAACAAGAAGGAAAGCTGTTTGCCTATTTATGATCTCATTCTACAGGTAACTTTCCAAAGGCTAAAAAATGAAAATCACCTTTTTCTGTAGTCTTCTTAAGATGTTTTTCTTCTAACTCTGTACCAACAGATTATTTACAGCATCTTGATCCCTAAACAACCAAGGAAAGGAGTTTACTTAGCTCTATCTATCAAAAAGCCAAATAAAACTGGAAAAATCTTATAAAGAGATCATCATATGGGGGCACCAGAAGTGGAAAGAGATAGCTGTAACTTCTGTTCTTCCATTAGTCAACAAGACTAATGCAGCTGCCCTGTCCTTGAATCTCTGCCTAGGTTCCTCCCAAAGCCATGGATCTGCACAATATACCTAGACCTCCCCACCTCAGGATGACCAGTCTTTACTCAAGAGTACACAATTAGATGTCCTCTGTGAAAACCTTTATAGACAATAGCCAACATTTTCAAATGAGACCCTTTCATAAGCACCTCCATCTTCTCAAAAGTAAAACTCAGATACTAAGAGATCTCAATGGCAACTCCCGGGTTTTACATAAAAGCCACTGACCCATGAGATCTGAGGTTGTGGCCAACAGAGTAGTTTCTGTGACATACATCCAGAGCATCCATCCTTCTTAGCAACTGAACCAGCTACTTCAAATAGCTCTAAAGATGCTATTTCTATGCATTTTTGAGACTGCAGGATCTCCCCATCTGCATTAAAACATCTGATCAATAGCCCAAAGCTAAATAGGGCCCCAAGAGAGAATCTCTTTTTGCCAGAAATGTTTGAATCTTTTCCTAAGCGGTGGACCCCAATCACTGCCAAAGTATTTACTCTAATTAACTCATCAAATATAGTTCCCTCAGGATGAATTTGAAGTATATTCTACCCAATCTTCTAAAAGGGAAATCCCCTAATTTTCCCCAAATTACTGTCCCATTAGTCAGTTGGCCAATCCTTTTAAACTCTACTAGGCTTCTTTCCAACAAATTTTAAAATTGAGGTGTTAAATCTAATATCCTCCCTAATAAGTAAGCAGATGTTTTAGGCACAACTATTTCTCTACAGATCATTGACCTGCTTTGGTCCATCTAGCTGTAAAAACAATTAAGAAAACATGAGACTTTTCAGTACTTCAAAATGTGTTAACTCTAGAGAAATGGTTATGGTATATATGTATAATCTTGATTTGCCTATAACTAAAATCAATGGCTAAGTGTTAAAAAATATTGCTGTTGGTAAAAGTGTGGGGAATTCTTCAAAGAGTGACATTTTCGTTGGTGATAAAGATTTTCAGAGAAAGAGATATTTGGGGTAAGGGGCATTCCTACCAAACCCAAGGTACAAAATTAAGAAATTGGAAAAAACTGTGCTTGTTGAATTGGAAGTGGTTGAGTATTTTTCTAGCATACTCTATGATTAGTTAAAAGAAACAGAATACAAAACTGAAAAAGGGCTTTGAACCCAGACTATGAAAAACCTTGAGGTAAATAATTACTATGGATTATATTCTGCAAGCAACCCAAAACATTGAAGATTTATGAAAATGAAAGTTGCTTATTCCTATATCCAGTCTCACTCAATTCTGGAGATACACAACAGCTGTATGCTTGAGATAGAGAAAGAATAACATGATTCCCATGAGCAGGCAGGTAAGTGTGGCACAGAGTATAAAATCACAGACTCTGGGCATGACTACTACTTTAAATTCTGATTCTATCACCTGTTAGTTGCTTGGCTTTAGACAAGTTAACATCTCTGTGTTTCATTTTCCTCATGTATAAAAAAGGAACCATCATGGTACATTATGTAAAATAGCATCTTTAACACTATTTATTAGTGGTACTTAGAACAGCACCCGATACATAGTAATCACTCAATAAATGATGATGATGATGATTACTATTATTTTGTAAACACTGTTCTGTATGTTCTATATACATTATCTGATCACATCTACACAGTCAACCACACAATAAACTGACACAATAGTCTAATATTAATTCTTCAATAAATAGATCTGTACAATAATCTTCATTTTACAGGAGAGGGAATCAAGACTCAAAGATGTTATGTAATTTTACAAGATCGCATATCTTCTAGATTAGAGAGCCAAGATTCCAATGTAGTCTTCCCCAGAATCTGCACCCTTAATCACCACCATTTCTGCTTTAAGCAACTGTACTAATTAGATTAGATTGATGTAACAAGAGACAAGTATATTTCACCAATCTTCTTCTCAAGATGAAGAATTATGTGGCATTAGCAGGGTCTGTGGTGATATCATTTTAGATGTTCCATTAACCAAACATTTTAACTCCATCCACACATTCACAAACCTACCCCAAATTCTCAAGAATAAGTATATTTGGTTTAAGTATGCTTTACATATCCAAAGATTACATTTCAGAAAAATCTACATCTGATCATACATCAACTCTCCACCTCCCTTTACCTTCCTACTCTCCTTCCTTCTTTCTAATCAATAGAAGAGGCATGATTAGGACTGCACTTTAGACAGATTGCTCTGGATCAGCAGGCTGGCTGGATTGAAGCAGGAAGAGACTAGAAAAAGGAACCCAGAGCCAAAGTTATTGCAGTAGTTTTGGAGAATAAAAAGCGCCTGAATTTAGGAAGTATAGAAATAGGATTTTTTAAAGGAAAAGAAATAGGAAGAAGATGCGCTTGTTGTTTGTTGAAGTGGAAGTAGTTGAGATTTTTCCAGTGGATTCCATGATTACTTAAAAGAAAAGGAAGATAAAGCTGAAAAGGTAGACTGAGGCCAGATTATGAAAAAACTTGAGGTAAATATTTACTATGGATTTCATTCTGCAAGCAGTGGAAAACATTAAAGATTAATGAAAATGAGAGTTGTCTATTCCCACATCCAGTCTAACTCAATTCTAGAGATGCACAAGTGTATGCCTGAGATAGAGAAAATATAATGTGGTTAGAGGTGCTAAAACTAAGGAATTTAACTGTTGGTTCTTTGGAGACAGTGAGAGGAAAGAGGATGCTTTGATCTAGAATGACCAGGAGAGTATAAATGCTATGACAGGTGGTTGTGGTGACTTAAAGATGTTGTAGGGTATGAGAGGGCACATACAACGCCTGAAAAACCCAAACCCAAGTGAAAAAGAGAACTAATCACATTTCCTTGAGTCCTGTGCCTTATTATCTTGACTAAATGCTGTAAAAATTTCAGCTTTGAACCAAAACTCTTCTTTTGGTTCTTCTTTACTAATCTCTCGAGTCTAGTAACCTTCAAGGTAGTAACCGTGACTGCCTCCTCACATTCCTGTCTCTAAGAATATGGATCAATATTTCAAACTTTTTAGCGATTGCCTATTCCTGTCTGTTGTTCTGAGTACAACATGCAAAAGGAAAAGAAGATAAATGTTAAAAGAATGGGAATGGGAAGATATAAATTTAATTTTGAGTATGTCTAATTGAACTATTAAGGGTACCATCCAAATATGGGTCTAAGTTTTAGTAGGAAAAAGAATAACATTTAGTAGGAATATTTGGAAGTATGGAGACTTGCTAAGCTACAAAAGATAAAGATACTAAGAAACAAGTATTTAGGAGAAAAGAGAACAGGCCCAAGAATAGAATGTAAGAGATTGCCTAAATTTAGAGTAAAGCAAGCCAAGGAAAATTACCCAGAAAGAATATTGGAGTAGTAGCAGAAGAACCAGGAGAATTCTGTTCTCACATAAGCCAAGGAATTGGAGCTTGCCTGCAACATTTCGGATTCAGAAGATTATAGGGGATATTATGATTTTGACTTGTCCATATCCCTGTGTTCAGATAATAGCACTTTCTTCCCCTCCTTTCAGTTACAGAGAATTTACAAGTCGTGTTGAGGAAAATAGTTCCCAACACCAGTTGTGGTTCCAACTGGGGCTATCAGTCTTCATATCCTGCCCATCCTCTCCTGAGAGGCAGATGTGCCATGATACCCAAGCTAGGCTAGACACAGCACTTCAGGCACTGGCCACAATTATTAAGACTCAAACATGGAAACACAGTCAATTAGAATCCTTCCTCTATAGCCAGGAGGAAAAGATGAAGAAGAGTTACCCTTCAGGTTGACAAAGCTGGAACTCTGGAGTAGTGGCTTCATCCCCACAGTTTGGAGGATCTAGTTCACAGACATTGAGAGGGAAAGGAAAGATGGAGGAAAGGGTCTTGACCTAATTCAAATCTCAGAGGACCCTATTGCCAACCTCATTCCTAATCTTCCAACACTGACTTTTTAACCACTTTTTAAAATCTGCTCATTTCCCTACAATGACTCTAATAAATGCCCCTCTTCCTAAATTTAGTCTCTCCACTGGAAGGTTTCTGTTACGAACAACTAAGAATCCCTTCTAAAGGAGAGGTCAAGAAACATTAAGCCTGAGAGAACACTGTTAGACTTTTTGACTTAATTAGATTTACAACTACCTTATAGTTCTTGATAACCTGAAGGAAACTGGAATCAGTAAACTACTGGCAACAGAAAACAGATATCAATGTGTTCAAGACCAAAGGATGGTGAAGAATGAAGTCAGTGAAGATGAGCTAGCCTCTGACAAGTGTAGGAGGAAAGAAATGAATAATAACCTTAAAGAGGAATAAGTTTATGGAGGTCCCTGAGTGGCACAGTCGGTTAAGGATGCAATTTTTGTTTTTGGCTCAAGTCTGATCTCAGAGATTTGGGCTCTGCACTCAATGGGGAGTCTGCTTTCTCTCCCTCTGAGTCTCTTTCTTTCCCTCTGTCCAACCCCCCTCTCAAATACAAATAAATAGATCCTTTAACAAAAAGTAATGGGTTTATGAGTATAAGCGAATGTGACCCCTCTTATTTCCGTAATTCTTACTTTATAAATAAAGCGATATTTTATAATAAAGTGTTGTTACATAGCTATTCAATTTTGAAGAAAAAGAAAAAACTCTAGTTTTATTGGCATATGTCAATGGTTTCATTTCTGTGTGGCAAACGTATGTTTTAAAGTTGCTTTTGAAAATGCCAGTCTTTTTCAGCTATGCTAAAGAAACCAACAAAAGGACATCAGTTGATTTGGGAACTCTCCATTCAAAAGGGGAACATAGAGGTTCTCATGGGTGACCATGTAGTAACCAGTAACCATGATTTTCTGTTATCTTCCCTCTTGGAAATTCTCCTCTCAAAGCTGTTCTTCCTCAAACCTGGAAGCTGGGTTGGGAACAAGTAGGAGGGAGAGGTTGTCTCAACATAGAAAATCAGTCTTCTGAAGGTGAACTTGAGTAGAGAAGCAGCTTTGGCAGTTGGTTCTGGGAAAAGAGGAGGAGAGCTGTAGAAGCAGGAAGGTTTCCACTGCAGCTTACAAACATGACATGATGATATTTATGCAGACCTATACTATCTATATTTTGTATTTACCACAGTCCTATAAGAAAGCCAGACAAAATGGTCTCATCTCCTTTTAAGGGATAAAGTAAAGGAGATTCAGAGAGTTTTATATGATTTTCCAGAGATCATAGAGCTGTTATGCAGGAGAGCAGATAACCCAGCCCAGATGTACTGATGCAAACTCCAGAGGACATGGTTCTTCCATGCCTCTGTTATATTTCTCTCTCAACTGCTTCCTTTCACTATAAAGACCATATTTTCAGTGAAATATTTTTTTAAAGATTTTATTTATTTACCTGACAGAGAGAGAGAGAGAGATCACAAGTAGGCAGAAAGAGGTGGAGAGGAAGCAGGCCTCCTGCTGAGCAGAAAGCCCAATGTGGAGCTCAATCCCAGGACCCTGAGATCATGACCTGAGCTGAAGGCAAAGGCTTAACCCACTGAGCCACCCAGGTACCCCTCAGTGAAATATTTTAAAAAGAGTATAAAATAAAAAATTAAAACAGAAAAAAAAAGAGTATTTTACCCTAGATTTCTTATAAACCTTAATAATAACTTTGGGTGGTGGATCTCCCTCATTTAAAAGTCCTACATGTCTAACTTCAGTTATGTGAATTATAGTCACTCCTGTGCATACAATGCATTGTTGATGGGGTTTTCTAGCTTAATGAAATCATAATGTCTACCAGAAATAAAGAATAACATCTACAGCCTAGCAGGTATTTTGTAAACATGATCTTCCATAATCACTCCCATAATCACTCAAGTAGTCTTGAGACATGGCGCATTCACTTTTTGGAGGAAGCCACTGAATGTAGGACAAGGATACAAGTCCATGTCTGGATTAGCCCATCACAATACAAGGAAAAATGACCTATCTGCAAAAATACTAGTTTGTAGTTAGAACCTCAGCATCTTCTCATGAAGAGTTTTCTTTACTTGCTATGACTATCTCTAGATGGAAATAATGCAGAATTTTGTATTCAAAATATTATAGATCTTTAAATGGAGAACGTAGAGCTGGAAGAGAAAGCTCAATCATGTTAGCCAGATCAATTAACAGTGTTGAAGCCTCCTCTGGAGCCAGTTTCCAAAAACCACGTGTGTGAAAAATGAGGTAAATTACAGCATGCACCCTGCTGATGGAGGCTGAAGTTTCTGCCTCAAAGGTTTCAATCCTAGCTTTATGCTTTCAAAATATCATAAACTATGATTGTAGTACTCTGGCAAACAGGAAATAATTGTCAGCAATGCTAGATGGCTTGAAGGGGGCTGTAGCTTAAAAAGTTCAAAGTGCTTTCTTCCCTCTGTGAAGAATGCTTGCCTTTCTTCTGGTAGTCATTTCTCATAAAATCAAGTGATCGGACATCTTGAAATCATGCTCTTTTGCAGACAGGTGCACCTTTGTCTTGTCATGAAGCTGAAATGACTACTGTACTCTTTAATGGGATTTTCAGGCAGTGAAAAGATTATCTGAAAGCCCAAACTAATAAACGCCTGTCTCCTGCTTGTGACCTAGAAAGGACTTCCCTCTGGTAAGCAGGGAGAGTCTGTTGCTACCATGTCACCCAGATAGCTTTGGACGGATGTCTTGATTATCACTTTGTGTGTGGAGGTGTGAACTGACCTCAGTTGTCTTTTGGTGAAATCAATAAAGAATTTTGAAATTCTGGAACAATATCTGCTGCTCGCTGTTAAAATAAGATTAGCCTGTGTTTTACCAAAGACAAAAAACAAAAACTAGAAAACAAAAAAGAAGAAGAAAAAATAAAGTGTCATTTTCATGAAGAGAAATAATTTATCCTGTTACTTGAAAGGAACAAACACTTGACTTCTCTATCTTATTGCTGCTGTTCTTAACTGTCAACTCTTGGGTCCCCAGTTCTGATGGTGTAAAAAACAGAGCAAAGGAGAAACACACACACACACACACACACACACACACAGAACAGAAATCTCTTTAACAGAAAGCCCCTTCTATCTAGCACACAGTTCTTGGAAGAAACAACTGTAGGTGCTGGTATTATAAGAATATGTAAAAATTTGCAAAAAATGGAGCACAGGAGCACCGCCAGTGGTACTGGTGGTGACTGCCGAATTTGTACAACCTGATTTGCCTATCAAGTGCTCATGGCTTAGAAACTGGGACACCTCCTGAGAAGCAATTAATGATCCTTTACTCAGAAATCAACACTGAATTCACAGATATTTAGTTATGTAAATTTTGCTCTAGGATTATCATAAATAACAGACTTTCTATAAGGATGGAGAACTAACTTTCAGTAACAAATGCCCTATTCCTAAAATTGATATTTCTTTAAATTATTAATAATTTTTCATCACTGTAAGGTATATCAATCTTTCCTATATATGCCTTGAATTGCTATGACATCTTTTTTTTGTTTAAAAAAAGTTTAGTCAATGGGGTACCTGGATGGTTCAGTTGGTTAAGCATTAGACTCTTGATTTCAGCTCAGGTCATGATCTCAGGGTCATGTACCAAGCCCTGCCTTTTGGACTCTGTACTCAGCAGGAGTCTGCTGGGGATTCTCCCTCCCTACTCCCCACCCCCATTCCTCCTCCACTTCTCTTTCTTTCTCTCTCTCATAAATAAATAAATCTTTTTAAAAAACATTTAGTCACCTAGAACAGCTGTAATATTACCCCTAAAGTCAAGCCTCCCTACATTAGCCAATTTAGTCATTTATACTGATATATATTAGATTAAGCCAGTAACAGAAATTAAACTGGTAAAAAAAGAAAGAAAGAAAATGTTTATCAGTAAAAGACTGTATGTGTCAAAATCAAGTGAGATGTAAACCAGTCTATGATGTGGTCATTTTTTAAAATAAAATATTTTACTGAGGGGTAACATTTATAGATGAAAATGCACAAATTATAATGCATAGCTCAATGAACTATCACAAAATGTGACATCTATGTTACCACATCCCCCAAAATAAATGAAACATTAAAATTCCATAGGAGATCCTTAACTGCCAATACCATCTTGAATACTGTGGATTAATACTGTCTGTTTTTGGACTTTATATAAACAGAGTCACACAAAAGTATCTGGTTTCTTTTGCTTGATATTATATTTTTGAGATTATCCCATGGGATATTTTTGTTGCAGTGATTCATTAATTTTCTTGCTGTTAATGTTACATTGTAAGATTATAGTACAATCTATGGATCTATGCCATTCTTGGTGAACATGTAAGTTATTTGTAGTGTTTGATTAACAAAACTGACTTTACCATGGTTATTTTTCTCTCCTCTAATCTATTAATATGGAGATTTATGTTGATTGATTTCTAAATGTTCAACTAAACTTCACTACTAAAATAGACATGTTTCTGCTGTATTTTCCTTTTTATATATTGCTCTATTTGGTTTAGAATTTCTGTAAAATGTTCATTAAAGATTTCAGCTTTTAAGTTTTTTTTTTATAAATGTACTTGTCAGCTTTTTTTTTTTTTGTTGTTATATATAATGCTCCTTCATAAATTGAGTTTGAAAGTAATCTCTCTGTTTATTTCTGTGATGTCTGTAGGATCTATAATAATGCCACTTTTTTAATTACCCATATTAGTTGTGTCTTCTCTCATTTTTTCATGACCTGTATCACCAGAGTTTATCAATTATTTTAATATCAATTTTATTTATCTTTCTGAAGAACCAACTTTTGTCTTTAATGATCTCTTCCAATTTTTTTTCTACTTAAAATTTCCATTATACTTGTTCAGTTGCATAATTATTTTAGTTCTGTCATTTCATGTTTTCATACTATCTTTTATTAAGTGCATATAACTTTTGAGTGATATCTCCCTGGCAAATTAAACATTTTATCATTGTGCAATGTGTGCCTCTATTTGTATGTGTTTTTTTTAAGGTTTTATTTAGGGGCTTCTGGTGGCTCAGATGTTAAGCTGTCTGACTTCAATTCAGGTCATGATCCCAGGGCCCGCATCATGCTCCCTGCTCAGCGGGAAGCCAGCTTCTCCCTCTCCCACTCTCTCGACTTGTGTTCCCTCTCCAGCTGTGTCTCTGTCAAATAAATAAATAAAATCTTTTAAAAAAATTTATTTCTTTGACAGATAGAGAGAGAGAGAGAAAGAAAAAGAAAGAGGGAATGTGTGCACAAGCAGGGGGAGGGGGAGAGGGAGAGGCTGTCTCCCCACTGAGGTAGGAGCCTGACACAAGACTTGATCCCAGAACCACGGGAGCGTGACATTCAAGCAGACACTTAACTGACTGAGCCACCCAGGAACCCTAACTCTATTTACATTTTTAAACTTAATATCTATTTTATTTGATTTTAGTTTAGTTATAGCAACTTTCTCCATCATTTTACTTTGAAACTTTCTGTATCCTTCTATTACATATACCTTTTATAAGCACCTTTTAGGTAGAAGTTATTTGGCACTTATATTCAGTGTGACAGTCTGTTTTTTAATTGGAATGTACAGTTTATTTATGCTTAATCAAACTGCCAACAAATTTTGCTTTAAATTTACCATATTTTTTTTTTCTTGCAAGCTGGTTTTTAAAGCAATGATTCTTGACTTAATTGGCCACATAAAATATCTGTACTCAAGACTCCAGGTAGTTTGCTTTTATTTCCAGTTTTGAATTGTATTTTGACCCATTTATTCCAAGTGAAAGGTAAGAAAGAATGTGATATCTGGTGCCCAGTCTCAGCTAGGTGGCTTTCAATTTAAGAGACAAGTCTTTTATGTAGAAAAAGGTCTATCTGAGATGTTTTACAAATAAATATAGATTATGTTTACATTGGTGAAATAATTCTCCCTCTCCCCCACTACCGTTTTGTCCAAAAAAGAATTAACTTTTGTTGTAGGCAGACAGCTAGCTAAATTCAGAGCAGATCACCTTAGTCTGATTAAGGATTGAGATGATTCTGAGGTGGACATGAGTTTTCATTAAGGCTGTTCTATTTCAGGTTCATTTATTCTTATTTACCAATGAAAATCTTGGCATTTAACAAGCATCTCTATTTTTGGTAAGGTCTCCACATCCATTTTCATCTTCCCACCCTGTAGAATCTCTGTTTAGCCTCTGAATTTCTCAACTAAAAGTTGAAATTAGTAATTGTCTTGAGAGGAAAACTAGCACCAAATGCCAATTCACCTCTCTTGGCTTCCTTACTTTCTAGGGTCATTTGCCCATAAATATCCACTACCTTGGTAGAATTCTGCTGCCTTTAAAACATATATCTTTAAATACTATGTCCAGTTTTCCTGATTGTACTTAGAAGCAGCTTTGTTCCAAACAACTTAGTCCTTCACTTTCTGAAGTTGAATTGTGACTTTTGTAGAAGGGGAGACTCAAGAGTAGAAAGAGCAATGAGAAACTCCTTTTTCTAACTTTCTTACTGGTCCAGAAATATTTTCAATGTCAATGTTATGCTGATAAATGTTTAACAACTAGCTCTTTAAAGAAAAAAATCCCTGATTTGCAGTGTTTGCATATTTTTAGTGGTCAATATTTCCACCATAACCAATTTCAGACTACTTTCTTGACATCCCTGAATTTGGGGTTTGGAAGAGATTCACACAATTGGCTCTTAGGAGTCAGTATGAGCCAGCTCTAATGCACAATTTATTCGCACCTCAGGAATATGATGCAAAATGGTCATAACAACTGTGAAAGCACCCTTGTGCCAGCATATTATTTTATTTTATTATTATTTTATTATCAAAGAACTTGTTTTAAACACATCATTCATGTTACTCACTTACTAACTGAATATATATTGAACCCGCACTAAGTGCCAGACCCCACGTGAATGTTGATGTTAAAGTGGTGACCAAAGGAGACAGACTATCTGATTTCTTGGGGCTTACATTCAGGTGGATCAACAAATGTTAAACAAATCATCATCCAAACAAATATTCCATTGCATATAATGATAACCCTTATGAAGTAAAAGATAGTGTGCTATAAGAGATTATAATGGAGAATCTAATTTAAATAAAGGAACCCAGGAGAAGGTTTTTTTTTTAATGACATTGAAACTGTGAAAGATGAGGAACTGGGCTGGCTGAGTGTAATGGATTGGTCCTACCTCATAACACCATCCAACTGTCTACTCTCTCTCCAATTGTCCACTTTTTGGAGAAAAACAATGCAGGTAGACTCACTCTTCCACAAGTAAATCTCAAATTATTGACAGAAATTGTTATATTCTAAATATAAATCTATTTTTATCTAAGTAGCCATCTCCCAAATAGCACCTGGGTGGTTCAGTTGATGAAGCATCTGACTCTAGGTTTTCAGCTCAGGTCATGATCTCAGGGTGGTGAGATTAAGTCCTGCATCAGGCTCAGTGCTCAGTGAGGAGTCTGCTTGAGTATCTCTCTCCCTCTCTCACTGCCCTGTCCTTTCTGTGCTTGTGCTCTCGCTCTCTCTTTAATAAATAATTAAGGCTTAAACATAAACAAGTAAATAAATGGCCATCTCCTGGCTCACATTCACCTCCTATCTGACATCTTAGACAAGGGTTCAAGAACTTTCTTTAACTTGGTATTCTTCTCCTGCCAACTCTCTATATTTGCCAAAAGTGTACTAAAAATTCAATTTTTCCAGGCCCCTGCACAATAGTCTTTATCTTTACTAATCACTGCATAAGACAGTGAAACAATTACCTTTTGGGGACACAATTTTGGGGCACAATTCATATCTACATCATGGTGATCATAATTCTCCTTCTGCCTGCTGCTCCCCTGCTTGTGCTCTTGCTCTCTCTGTCAAATATATAAAATATTAATTTTTAAAAAAGGATAATGAGGGGCCCCTGGGTGGCTCAGTGGGTTAAAGCCTCTGCTTTTGGCTCAGTCATGATCCCAGGGTTCTGGGATGAAGCCCCACATCGGGCTCTCTGCTCTGCAGGGAGACTGCTTCCTCCTCTCTCTCTCTGCCTGCCTCGCCACCTACTTGTGATCTCTGTCTGTCAAATAAGTAAATAAATAAATCTTTTAAAAAAAGGATAATATGATTTAATATGTAGAAAGTGCTAGGTTTGCGAAAACTTGAATTAATTAGATGGATTTACAGACCAATATTTATACCTGGATGATGTAACTACTTGGTTAAATTTTTAAGTAATAAACTATGGCTAATATTACATTCTGATTAATATTATCTCACATTTTCATATGCTGCCATATGAATAAAGATGGACTTTCTGTTATCATTCACAACACAAACAACATACAGCTTATTCACATAAACAGAAATCCACCATAAATATTCTAAAAGTTTTAGAAACAAATCATGACAATGTAAAGTTAATGTCATACCTTTGTCCAGTGATTTATTTAATTATATGTGTCAATATATATTTGGGTTTTTTCCTCCCTTTCCATTACACAGATTGTACACCTGGAGGGAGGAATTTGATAGTCCATCCAATTTGCACTCCTACCTCATTAGAAGTTTCATTACAGTCTATTTTAAACCTACATTATTTCCTGATTACAAGAGTAGGAAATGCTGCAACTATGGAGATTCTTGGCAACAATTTACACCCAACCAAATGGCATTGTAGAAAGTAGAGATGCAGGTAGAAGATAATAGACACTTGGAAGATTCGCATTCTGACCCTAAGCACCTCAAAGGATTTCAAGCATTGACTCCGAAGACAAGAAGATCTACCTAAATTTCCTCTGCAAGTCCAACAACATTCAAATATTCTACTTTCCATACTTTCAAGCATTTTTGCTTTGCTGGGAGAAAGGCGGTCTGAATTTTTCAGTCTGTGACTCTGAACTCTGAAGAGATCTCTGAAATTACACAGTTTTCCTGAGGACAGTGTTGGTAGCCTGGAAAGGTGTGTGGCTCAGTGCTGTGATGACCGTTCATACTTACTGTCCATCTCCTTCATGTATTCACTTAACTTTGTCCCACCCATCTGCCAGCTACACACAAAGTGATAACACTGGGGCATCAGTGGAATGAATGATACAGAATTGACTTACTGATATGTTGAAAGGCTCTGAAACAGAATTGATTCCTGAGATGCTAATGCTTTTAAGTCTCAAGATCAGTTTTAGGATGACCGAACCAACAGTGAAATTACTCAGACTATAGTACCAACTCAAATTTGTGCCTCATCATTTCTTTCCTGCAGATGAAGGAATAATTCATTTAATAAAAATAAAAAGGTGGGGCGCTTGGGTGGCTCAGTGGGTTAAAGCCTCTGCCTTTGGCTCAGGTCATGATCCCAGAGTCCTGGGAGCCCCACATTGGGCTCTCTGCTCAGCAGGGAGCCTGCTTCCCTTCCTCTCTCTCTGCCTGCCTCTCTTCCTACTTGTGATCTCCATCTGTCAAATAAATAAATAAAATCTTTTAAAATAAAATAAAATAAAAAGTCATAATTTTGCCAAACTATAATTATGGATGCTTGAAAATATGACTGTGTTGACTGGCTATGTTTTCAAGTGACAAATGGAAGGTCTCTGGGACCAGTTAAATGTTCGTTCCATGATAGAAGGAATACTGCTCTGTACGGAGCCATACCTTGTAGTCGATCAGAACCCAGCATATAACAGTTTCTCAGTCACTGCTGAACAGGGCATGAACATCGCCATTCCAGTGGATACAGCTCTATCTTTTATGTAACACATGTTTACTCTAGTTGCTAAAACAACATTGTTTGTTGGTCGCTTTTCCACTGTAACTTCTCCCAATATCTACAGCTATTCACACATTCAATTGATAGCAAATAAATATCAGAGACTTATGACAAGATGACAGGCTATCCACTCAAAACAAACTTTATCATTCTAAATTCTTCTCTGCTAAAAACAAATGGGACTTCAGCTGTGCCCGTTATCTGCTCATAAGCCTAAGCGCAGTTAGAGAGGAAAAAAAGATTTTTGAAACGTCTCCCATTGTCACTATACCTTTTATGACTGAAGACACATTCTTATTCTGCAAGTTGATGAGCTGAATTTTATTAAGAGAGATTTGTGGCAGGACTAAAAAAGATTTGTGTAATATTCTCTCCTGTACTAAGAAAAGATCTTCCCATTCATCATCAATGGTTGATAAGAAGTGCTGTTTTAACAACATTTCTGATGATGAATGAGCATATCTTTCTTTCATATTAAAATAAATATTAAAAAACAATCTTCCTGAATCATGGAAAAAATCTTTCAATACAGTTTAATCATAAGAGTAGAAGTGAGATTAGCAGAGGGAGGATATATATGGAGAGCGCAACCCATCACGCTGTCTACACTCCACCCTCTACAATTACAGGAGAGGAAAAGATAGCCAAGTCCCCATTCTGCAGTCCAACTAAGACATTACTATTGTTAATTTTAAATGTATATTTATGTCATACACTAGAAAACAGGAGAGAGCCATTAAGCCCTAGTTAATTATCTTCATATGAAAGAATATCCCCAGGAAACATCACAGGCTCATTCCACTTTACCATTCTTAAGTTCACAGGTATAAAAATTGGTGTTAAGTCCTTCTAAGGGTATGTGCAGCCATCTGACTTATTGAAGCTTCAGGGAAGTCCGCTAAAAAGGCAATTTTTTTTTTGAAAGTACGACTTGATAGTGATTAGGTCTTTTGTCAGATGATTGAGGAACGAGAAATGGGTGGCCATAGGATGCTATTTAATGACTCCAAACATTTTACACAGTCTGTATAAATGTCATTTTGACAATAGTGCTTCACTCAGGAGCTTAGGCCTTTAAAACATTTCCATTAAACATCTCATTTGGAAAGAAAAAGTCAAGTTATTTTAAATCTTACTAGGTACAATTAAGATGATGATTTCATCTCAGTGCAAAACACTGGCTGGAGTTTAGGGATTAATTAAAACGTAGGCCTAAGCTCCTAAATACTTTATCTTCCCTTTCTAAAATCTGGTTTTCATTTAAAGAAAAGTTTGTCAAGGTATATAAATGTAAAATGCAGTCATTAGGCTAACAAATGTCAATGTTTTAGAGTTAGGATGATCCCTTCAGATCCATCCATGTGATGATAATGGAAAATTCTGCTAATGCTGGCTCAGCGTAGGGTGGCATACTTTGTATGGAAAGAGGGGACTAGTAAATATTTTAAGCTTTGCAGTGTATATGGGCTCTGTGACTCTGTTCATCTATTGTAATGAAAGGAGCCATAGACAATATGTAAAGGAGCGTGATAACTGTGTTCCAATAAAACTTTAAAAAACAGGAGTGCACTGGATTTGGCCTACAGGTTGTAATTTGCCAACCCATGACTTAATCCATAAGAATATTTCCTGTTTATTTAAAATGAAATCTGAAGATTGTGGTTCGGGAGTTCATTCAACAGCTTTCTGAGTCTGCCCACTGGATCTTACTGCCTTTTCTACTTAAGATTGACTCCACCTAATCCCAAGATGGCGGCTATGGCTTCTAAACTTCTAAACACACAAAGCATGAACACTGCCAAAGCACTGAGTGGGCCTTCATCGTATGCATCCTCTCTTTGATAAAGAAGAAAAGAAACTTCCCAGAAGAATATTTCCCTTTTCTCCTCCTAGTCAGACTGAGTCATATGCCTCTCGCTAGGCCAGTCATTGCCAAAAGGAGATAGAAGAGGCATGATTAACGGAAAGCATTGTATTCCTTGGTGTTGGTCTTATTGCCACTGAAAAATATGGAGGTTCTGTCACATGGATGAAGACAGAACGGTTATTTTATAGGCAATCAATACTATATCACACAACAGTAGTGAGGTTTGTCCTGTTTTGCTTTGTTTCAGCAGTTAAGACATAAGATTTTAGATGGTGTTCAGATTCTATTTTGACTCATGGATGGAAGAAATAAAAATGACTCCTCTGGGTCTTTTATTCTCTCCATTAAATTTCTAGGCCTGCTCTTGGGTTGCATGCCTTTTAGGCAGATAATTTCATTTTGCTGGTCATTTGTCTATCTGAAAATAAGTTTTATGGATCTTGATAAATGGAAGAAAAAGCCTTTTTTTGGAGCCATACTCCCGCAAGTTTTCTATGTTCGCACAATTGCAATTAGAACACCTAAGCACAAAGACCCAGTGCTGGTACCAAGAAGAGCCAGAAAGGAAGATGGGCATCAACCCATTTGTACTGGATATTGTGTTTCTGCCCAAGTGTGACTGTGTCTGGCAGTCCGCAGAGGATAGCAGACAGACTCTAGAGAAGAGAACACTTCCTAAAGAAAGAGAAGTTAGCTACACAGAGGTCGTCCAAGTAAACCCTCTGTTGTTAGAAAGATTGTCTGTTCTAACCAAGACATGATATCTCACTTGAGTTTATATCCTCAGTTTAACCTCATCTGGGCTCAAGAAGAGGCTCCATAACTAAAATTTGAGAGGATGATTGCATCTAAAACTGTGAAATTTTGGAGCACAAAGTAGAACAGCCAAGAGATAGGTGATCTACTCGTCTCAACTGAGAATGCAATCCCACACCAGGGACGGAGGTCTCCGAAGAGCATGGTAACACCGCAGAACTCCCAAAGCCCCAACTCATGAGTGAGGATGTGAGCAGTGCCTGTCAAAGGTACTGTGCCTAGAGGAGGCAGCAGCCAGGCATGGAGGTGACTCAGGTACCCAATTAAACAGTTCAATGCACAACAGAAGAAATAGTCCCAGTGACATGCAGGCCACTAGGACAAATAGTGGAGCAGAGTTTCATAGCTGTCTTAGGCTTTAGTAGCAGGGGAAAAGCTGGAGCAGAAGAAATGGAAAATGTATACACCACAGAGGGTTAATCTGTGAGGTCATCCCCCCCAAAAAATCTTGAAGGATTCTGTCAAAGGCAAAGTCCTGCAATTAAAAATGATTCCAAAAATACTGCTTGTTAAAGCAGATAGGATCTTTGTTGTAAGATTATACTGATGTGGTCAGAGAAAACACAAGAAGCCAGCATAAAATGGAGCTAAAAAAGAGAAATCAACTCATTAATCCCTTTTTTTTTTTTTGTCTTCTAATAATCTGTATATGTAACTACAACACAACTGGTTAAAAACAACAACTGGTTAAAAATTCAAATTATTAATCTCTTTTAATATAATGCATACAACCTAGAATATATAAAGTTCTAACTAATAAACCGTATTCATATGTAGATTTGAAGGGGATTGAAATGTCTTCCTTCTCAAAAAGGAGAAGTTTTGGCCCTGGCCTTCCCTGTACCTGAAATTCTCAAGTCTACCCACAGACACTGACTGTTGCATCCTCTCAGGTGAGTCCCTGTGTCTGGTGGTTCTAATAGTAATAGAAACTCCACCAGGTAAAGGTGTTGAAGTCCTGTGCTAAAATACAAAATTATATGGAAGAGACACATGTGAAACAATCATATTCTGTTAAGGCCTTACCTCATCAGATTAGTCTCAGTCACTCAGAAGTATCCTTCAAGGAACCAAACATGGGTAAATAAATGCATTTTGATGAAGCAGGATGAGCAAGCCCTTCATTTCTAAGGTAGGATGTCTGCATAATTAGCAGAACACGTGCTTCTTCGTCATTAGTCTTTCATCTTTTACCCTATCCTGATCTATAGCTATCTAGAAATTCAAGTAACTCTTTTTTCTCTAATTTTCTAATGTATACATGGACACATATATACTCACACTCAGGCCAGGGTCTATAATTAGACATTTTGTTTTAAAAAATCTTGAGCAATGCAGAAGCTGGAGGTCCATCCAGCTTACACTTTTTCTTCTAGTTTTTTCATGGACAGCTATTGTGCTAGTTTTACCATTCACAGCTATTATTTATTGAATGCTTAGAGTTTGATGGTCTTTGAGATAAATGCTTTAAGCATCAGAACCAGGATTTGCACATTGATCTATCTGATTTTAAGTATGAAAATAAAAATAAATAAATAAATAAAGAAGATCTACTTTTTTTTTTTTAAGATTTTATTTATTTGACAGAGATCACAAGTGGGCAGCGAGGCAGGTGGGGGGGGGGCAGCTCCCTGAGGAACAGAGAGTCCGATGCAGGGCTTGATCCCAGGACCCTGGGATCATGACCTAAGCCAAAGGCCAAGGCTTTAACCCACTGAGCTACCCAGGCACCCCTAAGATCTACTTCTTAACTGCACGTTTAAAAAAAAAAAAAAAAAAAAGAAGGGGGTCAGAAGCACAAAGCCTGAAGGTCTTTGCATCCTACGTTTCTACTGGAGCCAAGTAACAAGGGCTTCATTTTTTTAAAATACGGTGTCCTGTTTGTCACATCTAGCTGATTGCCTTCATTTATATTACCTGCCTTAACCAGACCCGTAAAATATCAGTTTGCAGAATTTCACCCCTCTTATGCTGCCTAAGACTCATTTATGATTTGAGATGAACAGGATTCCCTGTTATTTTAAAACACCACAGCTCAAAAATCAATCACACTAAATACTATTCAAAAGTATCATCAGAGGATGAATAAAGTGACCTAAGTCCACCGTTATTATACTTCTTGTGAAGTAAGACCTATATTGTTAGTGAAATTATTTTCAAATATTAATTCTAACCAAAAGAAGAAATGTAAAAAGATCAATGAAAAGTAATATTGAGAAAAGTCATGTCATCTATAGTGTGATTTCATAGATATGAGTAGCTTGTTGCATCAAGTTTTATAAACCCATCAGAAACCAAGAGAATTAATTTTTCATACCTCTTCACTTTCTACTTATAAATTCTTCTGGTATTCAAAATTATCAAAACTCAGTGGCACCTGGGTGGCTCAGTCGATTAAGCATCGACCTTCAACTCAGGTCATGATCCCGGGGTCCTGGGATGAAACCCCACATCAGGCTCCCTGCTCAGTGGGAAGCCTGCTTCTCCCTCTGCCTGCCACTTCCCTGGCTTGTGCTCACATACTCTCTCATTCTGTCAAATATATAACTAAATTTAAAAAAAAATTATCAAAGATCATTATAAAACATATATATGTGTTAAAATTTAGAAACAAGATAGTCTAGGTTCAGTATGTGTTTCAACTGAAAAAATTTTAGTGTACACCAAGAAGAGCAAAATCATGAAGTCACATCATATAAAAAACTTAAAAATTCTAATCAAAAGTACATAGAGTAACAGGGCAGCCTAACTCTAACTCTCAGGGGAGATTATTTGCTTACTGTAAATGATAATTTTGTGTGTCAATAAACACAGAGACAGCTACGCTGTATGAAAACAAGATGTTAATTAAGTCAATTCAGTGAGGGGTAAAAATCAAACCAACTGGCTATCTGGCATCAGTTATTCAAATTAATCTGTTGATTGAATGTTCTTACTGTTTCTACCAGTTACTTTGTCTTACTGTAATCAGACTATGATTTCCTCAGCGGGGGAGGAAAGCCTCTCTCCACCATGAGCATGGGTCCAGAAACCAACATAAAATCTATCAGAGGAAAAATGCCCAGAGAAGTTTCTAACAGGTTTTCCAAACATTAACTAATATTGAGTTAAAAAGCAATGAATTTACATGGACTTGCTTAAGCAAAAACTGTCATTTACTCATTCATTCGCTCATTTGTTTATATTAAGAAATATTGAGCATCTCCTATGCTCCAAGCTTGCAGTCTCTTCCCTCTTAAAACTTACAGTTTAATGGAGGGAATAATATTAATACAAATTATTAATCAAACTCTGATAAAATATCAAGAAATGAAATGACACTGAGAATGTACATAGGAGACCCCATCTAGTCTGGGAATTCTGAAAAGTCTTTTCTGAGGAAGTGACTGTGGAGATCAAATCTGATGGAGGGGCACAGGGTGACTCTGCCAGTTAGTTAATCAACCCTTGATTTCAGCTCAGGTCGTGATCTCAGGGTTGTGAGATCGGGCTCTGCACTGGATGTGGAGAATGCTTAAGATTCTTTCTCTCCCTCTCCTTCTGCCATTCCCTTGCCACTCCCTTGCTTAAAAATATATATATAAATAAATAAAAATTCTAATGGATAAGTAGGCCTTAAGACTTTCTCCACTGGGTAACACTAATAACTCAAATTCCACCTGAAGTAGCTCTCATTAACATAATGGACATTCTCTAGTCTGCTCTACTGTAAGGTGTCACTGAGTTATTCTAGAACCGTCGGGAGTATTTCAACTGAGTTTTTTTCTAGTCTCCTGCTTTTACGCTCTGAAAAACTTCACAGATATCCTTGTTTGAGTGGAAAGTAGCAGCATTTTTCTGAGAGAACATGAGGTCCTATGGATTCTGTGCTGTAATGGTTGAGAAATGCACTATAGTCCTTACAGCATTTTTGCATCTGCCTGATGACCCAAGATCCTCTAATATGGTCTGTGTGTGTGTGTGTGTGTGTGTGTGTGTGTGTGTGTCTGTCTGTCTGTCTGTCTGTCTCTCTAACCTGACACAAGTCCAGAGTACTGGCCAAGGGCTGGGTGACCATTCTGAAAAATTCACAGGGCTGTCTTCCACATTTTCCATTTTCTCTCTGCCCTTTTGTCACTATCCGTTACCCAAGCAAATCTCCCCTCTCTCCCTCAGTCTTAAGTCTATGGCTCCTCCTAGACCTCCTTTCCAGTTCAACAGACAAGTCACAGTGGAGGTTCACCAAAATTATGTAAAAGGCTCAGATATCATCACAGAGACAGCATACTTTACTTGTAATACATGAGTTAATCACATGTGAAGGTATATTTAACTATCTCCTTAATTAGCTCCCTTCTCTAACCAAACAGCTTATTTCTGTAGGTGATGCCATATTCTCTCCTGCTGGAATAGAGTCGTTTCATTTTCTGGCCTGGACCTGTGTTTTCATGCCACCTGTGACGCCGTTGAAGGACAGCCCAAGGTTCACCATGCAATGGTTCCTAGGTTGTTGACTGATCATTAACCACAAATGGCAGCAAGAACTATATTTATAAAGAAATGAGCAACGTTACTATGTCAAGCAGAGCAAACTGATGATGATTTTCTTAACTCTCAAGTGAATCACTCAGATAGCAGCTTAAATATGCTTGTTTGTTTGTTTGTTTGTTTCAGTATGTAAAGTTTCAGAATTGAAGTATTGTATTTGGTGAAATTTTCTGCATTAGTCAAGGTAAAACTTTTAAATCAGTATTTTAAAATACTCATCTATTGTTTCCACTATCCTTTTAAAGATTTGCTGATTTATTTGATCCCTAAGGGAGTCCGAGATATTCCAGGTGGATCTTTTTAAGATATTGCTTAATTGCACTCTCTAAGAAAAAACATATTCCAGAATCTCCCAAAAAAGACACAAAGACAAACAAAGGTGCACATTTCAAATCATTAAGACATTACTGCATGGCTGGTTGCAACTTAATATTATGAAGCAATGATAGATTAATCACACCAATACTGCATGGGGCCATGAAGTTGCCAGAAATATCAAGTAAAAATACAAATTATATTTGAATAATTGAACATTATATTCCAAATGAAATATTTAAAAGACAAAATAATAGTAGTTAGGGTATATATCCATAAGTCAAAAGAACATTAAGTTATGAATGATGTCATTCAGTCAAGAAACAAAACCATCAATTTATCAACTTCACTTTCCTATCTTACGTTCAGAAAAAATAAATCTAAGTCACAATTTTCCAAATAAGTAAATATTTCCATTAATAACTCTATAGAGCCTAATGTCTGTGGTGGAAAAAAAGAACTATGTGCACTTCTCTGCTAATTAGCTGAGAACACATAACATTTCTTGAATTAATACTATGAATTTAAATTTTTTATTTAATAACTATTTGATTACTCTCCTTTCCAAACACAAGAGTAGCATTAAAGAATATTATAAAATTTAAGTCAGTAACAAGAAAATATTCACTATGTGATTCAAGAATAAGAAAAGACAGATAATATATTAAAAGATATCCAAAGCAAAAAAAAAAAAAAAAACTTTCAATTTTATTTGATATAAATGATTTTTGATTTTATAATGTCTAGGCACCAAACAATCATTAACCACCTGAGGTTTGTTATTTTTTCCAAAATAAGAAACTCAAGGTCAAGCAAATTGTTTTCCAATTGATTTTTGCATAAGCAAACCCTATACAAACCATTTCTCAATCTCCAGAGAGCTGAAGACCTAGAGAAACTAAATAGCCCAAAATCGAAGGAGTGGTAGATGCCCAAAGGAACAACAGAAGGTGGACACTGGCTCACCTTTGGCAGAGCTCAGAAGTTAAAGACACAAGGAACCATAGAAGTAAATAAATAACAACTCCTCTAAGAAGGTTAACAAATTTATAGAAGCCAAATAGTGTGCAAGTAGAGAGGCAATGGGGTCTGCAGATATAAGAGGAGTTTGCACTAGCTCTAGTCCACAGACCTCTAAGGAGCATTCTGAAGAGATTAGAGATGGAGCAGGAGTCTAGATAAAGTCTCCCTTCATTGTACAGCCTTGAAGGAGAGAAGCAGCCAGAGCTACAAGGAAAGGAACAAAGTCCTGTCCAGAGGGTTCTCCCCTACAAAACAAAAGCCTTGTCAATTAAGGGACAGGATACAAATGAAGACCCTTTGCAGTGGGAAAAAGGTAAAAATTTTTAATATATTCCTGGAAGAGAAGCAGGAAAAAAGCCTGGACCAAAGATTCTATATCAAATGTTACTGAGACCCTCCTACTTCAGATAAGGGGGACAGGAAACTCCCACATAAGAATAGCTCAAGATACAGGTGGCTCGAATATTGATATAGCCCCATCCCTGAAACACAATATACAGAGCCTGCCTACCACTGGGATTACAGCAGAAAACAGAGACCCTCCTTCCCCCGTCTTCCAGTAGAGACAAGCAATCAAAGAGTAAAAAGCAAAGCAATGTATCTCTGGGAAGAAGTAAGAGAATGCATAAACATCCAGACACAGAAGAAAGGCCACAGTCTGAGGAAGGCAGAGAAATGCTCACTCTAAGCACATGGTTAACAGGGGAAGAATCCAAAGTTAATAGTTCAGTGAAGACAACCATAACCACAGCAAAGTCCAAACTCAGAACATCTACTGAAGAGAATAATTTAACTACCTACATTAAGAATAGAGTAGAAAAGCCAAGCCATTTATAGGCTTTAACACTAGTCACCTAATTCTGTACTATTCCAGCCATGACTTCTAGAATTTAGTAGCAAATTAGAGATACACACACACACACACACACACAAAATTAGAGATACACAAAATGTCAAGGAAAATAATTGTTAAGAGACTAAGAGCCAAACGAACTAGACTCAGAGTTGATACAGTTATTGAAACTATTGAGCAGAGAATTTCAAATGATTATGATCAATACATATTAAAAAAAACTATTATGGGTAAGGTAGATAACATGAATGATAAGGTAGATATTTTTCGGCCAAAAAATAAGATGTAAACCTCAAGAAAGAATCCGATGAAAATGTTGAAAATAAAAAGTACTGTAACAGAGATAAATAATACCTTCACTGGTCTCATCAGCAGACTGAATGTAGCTTTTAAAGATCAGTAAATTTGAGTACAAGTCAATAGAAATAGCACAAACTTAAATACAAATAGAAAAGATTACCTGAGTTGTGAAACAACAATGGGATAACGTTATCGCAATTAGAGTTTCAAAAGGAAGAGAGAGAATGAGATAGAAGAAATGTTTTAGAAAGATCATGGTAAGGGTGCCTGGTTGGCTCGGTCCATTAAGCACCTGCCTCAGGTCATGTCCCAGGGTCCTGGGATGGAGTCCCACATCAGGCTCCCTGCTCAGCAGGGAGTCTGCTCCTTTTCCCTCTGCCCCTCCCCTGGCTTGTGCTTTTTCTTGCTCACTCTCTCTCTCAAATAAATAAATAAAATCTTAAAAAAAAAAAAAGATCATGGTGAGAAATTTCTAAAAACAAAATAATACGTAAAACCACAAGCCTAATAAACTAAGGAATCCTACGTAGAAAAAAAAAATGCCCTTCCCAAAAACTTAGGGAAAAAAATTTCAAATGCTGAAGACCAATGATAAAGAGAAAATCCCACTACATAAGAGAGAAATTTACTTTCTGCGTGGTCCACTGATTCAGAAGGAGGTAACCTTGCCCTCCAAGGCCTGTATGCTCTGAGCTTGTTTTGAGAGTGGATTTCTGGTGATTTCTGAAATGCTCTCAGGTCATTCTTCCCTTCTCTTGAAGAATAACATCCATTTGTATTTGCACCTGACTAGTTCTATTGAATAAAAGAATAATAATAGTTATTTTAAAATCCAAGAAGCTCATCAGGTTTCCTTCCCTCTGTCCCACCCCAGATCCTTTTAGTCCAAACCTGCATTGTTACTACTGGTATAATCCTATAATTGCTTCCTCAAGTGATAGTCCAGTCATATCATTGGTGTTGTCTCCAGAACATGCTTTCTCAATTTTTGCAAAATGGATAGGCTGAGAATTTTCCAAGTGTTCACATTTTGGTTCCTTTTTGCTTAACAGCTCCTTCGATTTCTCTCTCCTCTTCATTTTGCCATAAGCAGCAAGGAGAAACCAGGCTATGTCCTCAGCACTTTGCCTAGAAATCTCCTCAGATAAATACCCATGCCTGTCACTTGCAATTTTGACTTCCACAAAACACTAGAACACAGTTCAGTGAAGTTCGCCACTTTATAACAAGGATCACCGTCCTCCAGTTGTCAATGTTCCTCATTTCCACCTGAGTTCTCACCAGAATCACCTTTAATGATGTCCTTATTCCTGCCAACAGTGGCATTCTAGAATTTTTCTAACAGAAACCAGCTTCAAAACGTTTCTAGTTTTTATCCGCTTTCCAATTCCAGAGCCTTTTCTACAGTTTTAGGGATTTGTTGTAGCAATACACCATGTCTTTGTATCAAAACCTGTCTTAGCTCAGTCTGCCATAACAAAATACTACAGATTGGGTGGCTTCAACAACAGAAACTCAATTTTTTATGGTTTTGGAGGCTGGAAGTCTAGGATCAAGGTGCCAACAGGTTTGGCTCTTCCTGAGGCTTCTCTCCTTGGCTTGTAGATGGCCACCTTCTCACTGTGTCCTCACATGAGCATTTTTTCCATGTCTAATCATCTCTGATACTTCTTCCTCTTCTTATATGGACACCAGTCTTGCTGGGTTAGAGCCCCATCCTTAGGACCTCATTACCCTTTATGACCTTCTTAAAGACCCTATCTCCAAGTGCAGGCACACTGGAGGCAAGGACTTCAATCTACAGATTCTATGGGGACACTCAGTTAATAACTAACTGATTTCAAAACTGAATAGAATCTATGATAATTAAGACAATATGGTAAAAGCAAAAAGATAGATATGTAGATCGCTGAAATAAAATAAAGACATCAGAAAAGACCCAACAGTGTTAATTAAATGATTTTAGATAAAAGTATATAGACAATTCTGTGGTGAATGGTTATCTTTTTAACAAATGGTACTGGAATAATTAGCTATCCATACGTAAAAAAATGAGCTTTGCATTGTACATCAAAATTAATTCAAAATGTATCATAGGCTTAAATTCAAAACCTAAAGAATAAAATTTTAGAAAAGACACAGGAGAAAATTTTTGTCACCGTGGGTTAGGCAAAATACATAAATATGACACAAAAAGCACTATCACAGAAAAGCAAAAATTGACAAATTGAACTTCATTTAAATAAAAATGTTCTGCTTTTCAAAACTAATAATAAAGTTAAAATACAAACCTGTTGGTTTCTTACCTGATCCCACTTATGGAAGACAAGAAGAAATCAAAGAGGTAGACCACTCCAGGTTGGTAGGTGACAAGCAAGGGAACTTATGTACAAGTCTTGTCTTTAGGGATTACAAAAGAGTAGATTTCACATGTGCCCACCAGAATCTCAAAAGTTTATATAGAGGCTTTAACTGAGTTTAGTAATATATGCTATCCAGAGGATCTAAATAACACATCACCCTCTCAAGGCTGAGTGGAAGCTTCCTCCAGGCCTGGAAGGCAAGTGGGACACGTTCCAAAAACAGGAGGGCCTGAGGAGCCTCCAAGGGCCAGGATCCATCTCATGGGTTAGCCAGCAGTCCTGTCCTCTCAGTGACCTCTTCCAACAAAGCCACAGATTTGATAAGCACATATCTGATATGTGATATATAAAGACTAAACAAGAAGACAATTTAATTTTTTAGAGGGCACCTGGCTGGCTCAATAGGTAGAACATGTAGACACTTGATCTCATGGGTCATGAGTTCAAGGGTCAACAGGGCCTATGCTGATCTAAGCATAGACATTATTTTTAAAAAGAAGACAATCTAATTTTTTCAATGGACAAAAACTCAAACAGACACTTTAACCAAAGGTGATAACAAAATGGCAAATAAACACACGAAAATGTGCTCAAGATCAGTAATCCTTAGGAATATCCAAACTGAAACCAAAATAAAATATCATTATGTCCCTATGATGCATAAAACCACAAGAAAATCCTGATAATATTAATGTGACGATGAGGAGATAAAACAACCAGAACACTCGTGTATTGCCAAGTGAAATGCAATATAGTACAATCATTTTGGGAAGAAGCTGAGCAGTTTCTTTTAAAATTAAATATACACTTACCATGCAACTAAGCATTTCCACTCTTAGGTTTTTTAAACAATTTATTTTTTAGAACAGTTTTACATCCACAACAAAATTGAGAGGACACTACAGAGGTTGTACATATACCTCACAACTAGAAAAAAATGATTCCTTGTAACAACATGAACATCTCAAAAGCATTAAACTAAATGAAACAGGCAGACTCAAAACTTGGTAAAATTCCAGAATATGATATTTGGGTATAAGACAAAGCATAAGAAAAGAAATCAGTGGTTGTGAGGGGCTTTGTACAGTAGAAGTCAGGAGGAATGATTACCATGGAACATTTAGAGTCTTGGAGGCATGACTGAAGTGTTCTCTAGCTTGACTGTTGTTACATGTCCAAGAAAAAGACTCATAGAACTATACACTAAAAACAGTGATTTTTATATACTGTTTCTTTTTCGATAAACCTCACTGAGAAGGAGGATTTCAGAATGAATTCTTTCATCCAGGTAATAACCACAGTTAATAGTCTAGCTACTTCCTTTCATTTCTGTGTGTATGTGTGTGTGTGTCTGCATGTGGGCGTGTGTGCACATGTGCCTGTGCACGCGATTGTCTATATATAATTTTGTATTCAGCACCTGACACTATACTGAGAACATTTTCTCATCTTTAAATCATCTTCCAAAATGTTATTTTTTAAAAAATTAAGTAGCATCGAATTTCACGTTATTAAGGGGAAAAGTGTACAAAATTTGCTGTTAATTATTATTAAGTAATATACAAAAAATTTAAGAATCCAATTGTTATACAAATTTTAGTTGTTCATGTGTTCATTTATTTTCTTTCATTCACTCAAACATTCAGCAAACACATATTGAGAATCACTGATAGAACAGAAAATGAAATTAAATGGAAATTCATGCTCTCAAAGATATAACTGTGTAGTGAGGACACAACCAATTCAACAACTAATTACAATCCTAGAGACATATGTTATAACAGAGGTATAAAAAATGCAATTATTTATAATATTATTCATAAGTTACTATGAGACTTTCATGGTGAAACATTTTATACATTTAATCACCATTATATTTAATTGTTTTTAAATTTGCATTTATATGCCTACATTAATGAGATTTTCTTTGGTCATGGGTTACTCTGGTCACTCTTGCTTTGAAAATATTCCATATAAATCTATCATGTGCAAATTTAACTCTAACTTGTCATTCATTAATTTTGTTTTTCACTTGTCAGTTTTGGGCTACAATTCTCAAATGAAAATTCTTCTTCCTGAGCAGGTTTCCTCGGGTTTGGAGTCAAGGTGACCATGAACTAGAAGGACCCAACCCCTGGTAGGATCTTTCCATTTCCATCAAAGATCAAGTCTTTTGCAAATAGTCACTGTTTAACACTTAATTATCAATATAGAAACAATATCTCATTTTATGCTTTACCATGAAGTTTTTTTTTAATTATTTTATTTATTTATTTGACAGAGAAAGAAAGATCACAAGTAGGCAGAGAATTAGGCAGAGAGAGAGGGGTAAGCAGGCTCCCTGCTGAGCAGAAAGCCCAATGTGGGGCTTGATCCCAGGACCTTGAGATCATGACCTGAGCCAAAGGCAGAGGCTCAACCCACTGAGCCACCCAAGTGCCCCTACCATGAAGTTTAAGTACTATCTACAGCAATATATTTTATCTTAAGTCCAAATACACACACACACACACACACACACACACACACACACACACAGAGTTCATCCATTCTTCTGAATAGTCTAAATCTCATCTCCATGTGAAGCTGTTCCAGAGAAGGTACTGTGTTTGGACTACATTGTTTGGGGGTCCTCAGAATTTCATTGGGTTGTCCTCACCTAACTTGCTCTGCTCCCTCAGCTGCTGTGCAGAATACTTTAAGAACCACATGGGTGATGAAGTATAGAGTATCATAAAGTATTTTAAGGCACCTGCTTCTATCAGTACTCCCAAAACAGAAAGCCACAGACTGAGTGGCTTCAACAACAGAAACTTATTTTCTCATGGTTCTGGAGGCTACAAGATTAAAGTATCTATGGATTTGATTTCTTCTGAGGCCTCTCTCCTAGGTTTGTTGGCTAGCCATCTCCTTACTATGACCTCATGTGATCTTTCCTCTGTGCATGGGCATGTCTGAGTCCTAATCTCCTGTTCTTCTAAGTACACCAGTTGTATCAGATTGAAGCTTACTAATTTGACCTTTAATTTTAATTACTTCTTTGAAGGCCCTGTCTCCAAACGAATTTACATTCGGAATTATTGGACTTCAACCTGTGAATTTTGAGGGGACACAATTAAGTCCATCACGGCAGCTATGACATTTACCACAGAAAAACTACTGAAAAAAGAATTTGCTATACACTCACAAAGAAAATGTATTACTGACTTCAAACATAGTGATGTGCTATTCCTCTGAGAGAGTGGTAGGTTTTCTTAGAAACTGTGAGTCATATAACTAATCATGTTTTGCATTTTGCTTTGACCAACAGGAATTCTAGGCTCAATTTCAGTAAATGTGTTTTCCTTATTCTATAGTCTCTACTTGAATTTCAACTTTCCTCAGATTTTGCTCAATTCATTTTACCTGCATTGTCAGAATCTTGATGCTTATCACTTTTTTTCCATTTTAATATAGTTAGTATAAAATACGATATCCTAGGTAGCCAAATTAAATTAATAAATGGGTGGGACATTTATCAGCAGACCTTAAAAATGCCTAACATCTAAGTGACCACAGGTGACTATATCCGATTTTCCTTAGCCATGGCAACTCCCCTGCACTACTCCATAGCATGTCTAATGAAAACAGCATTTTTTAAAAAGATTTTATTTAGTTAGCTGACAGAAAGAGAGAAAGAGAAAGCATAAGCAGGGGGGCGGCAGAGGGAGAGAGAATAAAGCTCTCCACTGAGCAGGGAGTCTAATGCAGGGCTTGTTCCTAGGATGCTGGAATCCTGACCTGAGTCAAAGGCAGATGCTTAACTAACTGAGCCACCCAGGAGCCCCAATGGCAGCATTTCTGTGGTTGTGTTGTCTCCTCTACTCTAGTAGATATTTATTGTGTTTAGGTCACAGATTCCTCTGAAAATATGAAAAGTTATAAAACCTATTCTCCATCAAGAGATAGCACAGCGTATGTGCTGCTTAATAATGTAGAGCCTAGAGTCAGACTTCTGGGTTCAAATGCTGGCTTGACCTCACGGTAGTCATGATGGCCTAAACAAGTTACATAAAATCTTTGTATGTCATTTTTCTCATCTGTAATAGGAAGATGATGGGAACATTATCGTAGGGCTGTCATGAGGACAACGGGAGTAAAAACTTGTGAAACGATTAGAACAAACATATAGGAACCATTCAATCACTGTTAAGTCTCCTCATCCCAGAAAAATATGCTCCAAAATTTGTATATCATTTCATTTCTCACAGACACCCTGAAGTTCCCTCCCTACCATGCTATCCTGGGGACCTATGGATCCTTGCTCCATATGTTTTATCATGAGCATTATGTATCTAATATTGTTTCTATTGATCATGATAAAACATTGTATTGTACCTAACTCAAAAAACATTGTATTCTATCTAACTCATAACATATTATATTGTATCTAACCCATAGACACAGTGTTTCTAGTTTTGTTTCAATATTTGGTTTTGGAGGTTTTTTGTAATTTATTTTTATTTTTTCAGTGTTGCAAGATTCATTGTTTATGCACCACACCCAGTGCTCCAGGCTCCATTCAATACGTGCCCTCCTTAATACCCACCACCAGGCTCAGCTCACCTTCCACCCCTTTTCCCTTCCAAACTCTCAGTTTGTTTCTCAGAGTCCACAGTCTCTCATGCTTCATCTCTGCCTCCTATTTCCCCCAATTCACTTTTCCTTTCCTTCTCCCAATGTTCTCCATGTTATTCCTTATGCTCCACAAGTAAGTGAAACCATATGATAATTGACTTTCTCTGCTTAACTTATTTCACTAAGTATAGTCTCCTCCAGTCCCATCCATGTTGATACAAAGGTTGGGTATTCATCAATATAAAAAGCTTCTGCTCAGCAAAGGAAACAGTCAATAAAACAAAGAGGGAGCCCATGGAATGGGAGAAGATATTCACAAATGACAGTACAAATGGCTGATATCCAAGATCTATAAAGAACTTCTCAAACTCAACACACACAAAACAGATAATCATGTCAAAAAATGGGCAGAAGATATCAACAGACCTTCTCCAAAGAAGACATACAAATGGCTAACTGACACATGAAAAAATTCATCATCACTAGCCATCAGGGAGATTCAAATCAAAACCACATTGAGATACCACCTTACACTGGTTAGAATGGCCAAAATCAACAAGACAAGAAGCAACAAGTGTTGGAGAGGATGTGGAGAAAGGGGAACCCTCTTACACTATTGGTGGGAATGTAAGTTGGTGCAGTTACTTTGGAAAACAGTGTGGAGATTCCTTAAGAAATTAAGGAATTCTTTAAGAAATTATGACCCTACAATTGCACTACTGGGTATTTACCCCAAAGACTCACATGAAGTAAAAAGTAGGGCCATAGTTATCCCAATATTTGTGGGGTTTTTAAAGTTTATTTATTTATTTATTAGAGAGAAAGAGAAAGAAAGAGAACACAAGCAGGGTGAGTGGAAGAGGGAGAAGCAGGCTCCCATTGAGCAGGGAGCCCAGTGTGGGACTCCATTCCAGGACCCTGGGATCATGACCGGAGCCAAAGGCAGACACTTAACGACTGAGCCACCCAGGAGGCACCCTGCTTCAGTATTTGTTGAGCATACACAGAATATTTAACAGAGAAGAGGCAAAGGATAACATGCTGTTTGGGTGTTTATTTTACTTTCTTAAAAAAGAAGTCAAAAGAATAAATCATTAGTCCAAATGACATTGGACTGTAGAGTACCATTTTGCTGTGTTACTGTTGTTTTTTTTTCTGGGAAATGACATCATGTAACACAGTCTTCTTTCATCCTGTTCTTTCACAAGCATTTAGTGAGCATCTCCTTTGTAAAGGCAGTGAGCTAAAGAGAGAAGGAGAAATAAACTGTTGGGTTTTTCCAAGTTGAGACTCAATGTGATTTCTGGCTGGATCAATGAGACCCCAGAAATCTATATTGATTTTGAAGACAATCAAAAGGATGGACTAATTGTTCTTTGTGCTGGTTTCCCTGACATGTATAGATAACCTCAGGCATCAGATTTCCAACTATAATTTATAGCAGCATAAACTCTCTATCCTTTCATTCATCCAAAGATTGTTAAAGATACCACTTGCATATGTTTTTGTGCATGTCATTACACAAAATCAATGGAAAGACAAGAAATGTTAAAGTAAATTCAGGCTGTTCTTGTTAAAATAGAATTGTTTTTTTAACATCATTTTTTTCACCATACTCCCTCATGACCAACTCATCCACCACAGCCTAAAAAATTGGGGGCTAAATAAAAAATGAATTGGGTGTACTTGATATGAACAGTAAAGAGGGGAAAATCCTTTAAACAGAAGCTTATATTTTGTAATATGAAAGCTCTGAATTCCTCTATTATTGTGTGTTAAAAGGACTCTCTAGTTTTCAAATAATTTTGCATTAGCTTTGGTTCAGCAGTGATGTTCTTTTCTTTGAAGCAGCTTGCCCACAGCTCTTTAAGCCTTCATGTGTAAATTAAAGAGACTCAAACATAGCTAGCATGCAGCATCTTCGAGACCTTGACACTCCATCATTATTGCCACAAATGTCCTCATTAAATCTAATTCATTGATGTTCCTGGTCTAAACTATTTTTTCTCCCGAGAATAAAGTATATGGAATACTTTTTTCTAAACCCAATTTATTAATATCTGATCAGTAAAAGAAATCTTTAAATTGAGTTAAGTAATGAGGGTTTATAGAAATTTCAACAATTCTAGAAGAATTTTATACATACACACAGCCTTAGTCATTCTGCCTCAACTCAGCTCTAGTAAATATAGCATAGTTAGAGTAATCTCAAGTTAAAAAATTTATTTGTAAGAAAATAAACTCAGCAATGAAATTAAATGATTATTCAAAGGATGCTAGCTAGTACTTCAGTAAATTACCTAAAAATCTTATAGTTTTTAGTTATAAAAACTAGAAGCTAGGAACTTATAGTTATTATTTGGGTGAAAATGGTAAAATATCAATGAATTAAGAGAAAAAATCTACACTGATATTCTCACTGCAGTGAATTCTGGGAGAAATTTAACTGTTACACTGAAATTATGTCTTCTGAACATATGCTAAGATGGTCAATAGCAGAGAGAGAAAGTAGAACTGAGGAATAAAGAGAGGCATTCAAAAAGCTAATTCTAGGGGCGCCTGGGTGGCTCAGTGGGTTAAAGCCTCTGCCTTCGGCTCAGGTCATGATCCCAGGGTCCTGGGATCGAGCCCCGCATCGGGTTCTCTGCTCAGCAGGAAGCCTGCTTCCTCCTCTCCCTCTGCCTGCTTCTCTGCCTACTTGTGATCTCTGTCAAATAAATAAATAAAATCTTTAAAAAAAAAAAAAAGCTAATTCTAAATAGACTAAGGGTAAAGGAAAGTAAGGATGAAGGAAAGAGATGAGACTATCAGGACACCAGCTAGATCTAAGATTATGAAGCTTGACAAAATCAGAGGGGAGTGAAAACAAGTCAGTGTCTATCGACAGATGACCGGATAAACAAAATGTGGTGTATATACACACAATGAAATATTGCTCACACATGAGAAGAATGAAGTTCTGATACATGCCTCCATATAAATAAGTCTTAAAGACATTATACCAGGGACGCCTGGGTGGCTCAGTTGGTTAAGCAGCTTCCTTCGGCTCAGGTCATGATCCCAGCGTCCTGGGATCGAGTCCCACATCGGGCTCCTTGCTCCGCAGGGAGCCTGCTTCTCCCTCTGACTCTGCCTTCCACTCTGTCTGCCTATGCTCGCTCTCGCTCGCTCTCTCTCTGACAAATAAATAAATAAAATCTTAAAAAAAAAAAAAGACATTATACCAAGTGAAATAAACCAGATAGAGGACAAATGTTCGATGGTTCCACTTATATGAAATATCTAAAACAGGCAAAATGCATGGAGAAGGAAAGCACATTATAAGTTCCCAGGGTCTTGGAGAGGGGAGAATGGGGAGTAATTACTTAATCAGTTTCTGTTTGGGTTTGTGCAAATCTGGGGCAGATAGTAGTGATGGTTGTACAGCATTGTGAACATAATTCCACTGAAATGTATACTTTAAATATTCAAAATGATACATTTTGTATCTATTTTACCACACTTTTAAAAAATAGATCTATCTCCCCATTCCCCCCCACACACTGCTAGTCAAAGATATCAAGGAGATGATACATATTAAGAACTTAGCATGGAGATAATGCATGTACCTGGTATATGGTATATATTCGATAAACACCAATTGCTTTTCAAGAAGGAATAAAAGATCTTTGTCTTTAAAAGGATGAAGACAGTAGGACTGAAAGTTTAATTCATATACATTTGCTTCCTTTGCATGCCTTTCACAGGATGGAGCACACAGCTTGGCACCAAGAGGCATTTGGTTTATGTTTGCTAAGTGACTAGTTAGAGAGCTTGGGCTTAGACACTTTGAAGGAGTCAGTGTCACCTCTACTTTCATAAGGAGGAAATAACCTCATAGTGTAAGTAATAAAGACTGATGAAGTCTTTGGTAAAATATTAATAATTATTATTATTAATAACTGAAAAGGTAGTAGAGAGAGAATTAGAATTCTAGATTGATGGAATTACAGAACGTTCTGCTAGAAACTTGAACTCTGTTGTAAATTCAGTCTTTCACAGATGAGGAAGTTGAAGGTCAGGAACATAAGATGAAAAGGAACCAGGGTTGCCTGGGTGGCTCAGTGGGTTAAGCCTCTGCCTTTTGCTCTGGTCATGATCCTGGGGTCCTGGGATCCAGCCCCGCATCAGGCTCCCTGCTCCGTGGGGAGCCTGCTTTCTCCTCTCTCTCTGCCTACTTGTGATCTGTCTGTCAAATAAATAAATAAAATCTTTCAAAAAAAAAAAAAAGGAAATCAAATAAAAATGAGTTTGCCAAGGCCAAGGAGATCCATGCAAACATCTCCAGCTTTATTAGTATCATGGAGCCAGCATTGCCTCATACTTGTCCTGGGCCTAGTATAGTGCCTCATCTTATTGCGTGAGGTCATCAGCAATATCTATCAATCGGTCAATTCTGATGTCTCACTATGTATGAGCTAAAGGGATTATGTAACCACACTGCAAATAGCAGAAGCTGAAGAGGAAAATTTCCAATCTTTTTGCTTAGCATATTCAGTTCCTATCAGACAACATTAAAAACAGGAATCTCTATATAGTCATCTGAACAGGTGGGTTTATCCTTCTAGTTTATAGATCTACCTTTTTAAAAGCAAAATCACTGAGGGAAGAGCTACACTTTAAGAAAAAAATATATTGGGGAAACCATCCTTTTTTAATGGCAACTGTATTCTCTGTTGGAATATAGTGGTTATTTTCTTTCCAAAAGTATGCTAAGCAAACAAATCAAATACTACTCATCACAGGCCTCGCCAGAGCTACTAAATAAACCATGAAGACATAGCATATGAAATAAACAAACCCAATTAGAAGGGAGGACAAAAAAATATAAACGCTGGATTAAAGTTAGAGATACACTATAGAATCAGGCAATACAGAGACTACATTTCCTTCTGTCAATGACTCAGAATCAAAAGAATACAGCCTTTGTCTATAGTACTTTTAATAGAATATTTGAGCTTTATGACAATTATTACACATGCCTTAGAAAATAAGTAATTTTATCCTTAAATTTTTTATTTGTAACGAATTCCTTTTTTTAATTAATTTATTTGACAGAGAGAAATCACAAGTAGGTAGAGAGGCAGGCAGAGAAAGAGGGGGAAGCAGGCTCCCTGCTGAGCAGAGAGCCCAATGTGGGGCTCGAGCCCAGGACCCTGAGATCATGACCCGAGCTGAAGGCAGAGGCTTAACCCACTGAGCCACCCAGGCACCCCAAAGAATTCTCCTTTTTTACACCTATGAATGTTTTACCATTGAGAGACTTAATTTTTTAACACGAGAATAAATTTTAAATTTTAATTTGCAATTACTCTAAAAAAATGTCATTTGACAAAAAGAAATTTGTTTTTACACTCAGATTTTTTGGAGGAGATAATTTCTTTTAAAATTCATTATATTTGATCGCAGCTTATAATTATCATTTATAAAAATTACACAGTAAAAAAAGCATACTCTATATTTTAACTTTCCTGAAAAGTGATAGAATGAGCAAAATGATTTTCTCAATACCTTTTTAACCCTATGATTAAGACGATACTGTATATTGTTCAGATATTACCTATTATATACCCCATCCTTTCCACGCTTATTCCATTAATGTAATTATTTCATATACATATAGATTAAGTTGGTGGTACTATAGAAACTATTATAAATTGCATTCATTTATTTATTTCATTTACATTTATCATCTATTTTGTCCATGCATCAAAACCAACATTTAATTGCAATAAGCCTGCTAATTACTACAAATACAATATAAAACTTTATTTTAAGTAATACAAGTTATCAACATACTATTGGGAAAACTTTATTTTTAACTGTCTCATAAACAACACACATATTTATTTTTATATAAAAATATATACTTTTCTCATTATACCATCATGGTAAACCAAACAAACAAACAAACAAAAAAATGTTTTTCTCAGAACTCCAAGTATGATCTACCTCGATGGCTCTGATTTGTCAAGATCAAATTCACAACATTAATCTGAATTGATAATTTGGTGTTTCTTTTAACAACAGATGTTTGGGGGAGCATCTACCAAATGTGAGGCACGGAGGTAGGTGCCAGGGGTACAAAAATGCTGCCGACGGTCTATGGTCCCACATGCATTACAAAGAAATTCACAGAATGGTGAAGAGGATTTTCAGCTTTCCCTTCCTCAACTTCAACCTTCATAATATGCCTGTTGTTACATCAACTTCAAATCTAAAGTTCTGTCTGGTACTTCCCGGTCACCCCAGTCTAGCACCTCTCCTGTGATGATGTTTTAGTCCTTGATACCTACGGCTGCTTCCCTGATACTGACCATGTATCAGCCTGCCGACATTACAGCATAGGGCCTGATTAAGATTCTAGATGCTTCTCTCTCTCTGCCTTACAAAACATCCTTTACCATCAATAAACTCAGCTGGACATCCTTGATATCCACTGCTTATCCCACACTTCCCCCAAGTACCTGCCACTTACATTCTAAAATACCAAGCTCCATCAGACTGACCACACCAGCACGCATTTCCTGAACTCTAACCCTTTCTCCTTTGTAACATCCGCTATCAGTCAACCTTTCTCACAGTAGCCTGGGTGGGAGAAAGAAATACTGCTCATCTAGTTCATTGCCTCCACAGAAGGAAATTCTACCCTGAATAAAAATTCCAACCTGGGTCTGAATAAGAAGTTTTAAGAAGCTCACCACTTTTTTTTTCTTTTGTCTTTTATAATTATTCTAAACAAAAGTTAACACCTATTTCTTTAAAATATTACCTTGAACCTTTCAAAACCCCACTTTCTATAGATGTGGTAAATAAAACTCAAAGAGGCCAAATGACTTTTCCAAGATTGTAAGTAATGCCAGAGGTAGGATATTTTTTCTTACTTCTAAGACTGATATTCCACGATATAAATCAGACCTGAGAGAAAAAACCAGTTAGTGTATTTACCAAAGTTTCTGAGTTCTAAAACTCGGTTGGGCTTAACTTTGATCTTTAACATAGAAACGTTATAAAAAATTATTCTCAGTGTAGTGAACCAAAGATACTATAGCTGATTATGTATCTTGGAGGTTTCTGATTTTTCTTAGGTTGTGTGCAGAATAATACGCTTAACACAGACGTTTGCTGTATAAGAAAAAGGAGAACAAAAGAACTTAGTACAGAAAATGGTGTTCAAAACAAAACCTGTGTATATCAATATATATGTATATTCTTTGATCATCATTTTCTATATAAGCATGATGTATATAATATATATGATATTAATACACACACACAGCGAGAGTATATAAATGAATAGTAAGTAAAAAGTCTTGGATCCTAAGATGTCGAGATAATCAGCATTCCCTTGTCAAGCCATCGTCGTGGATTTGCCATCAAATGAAATTATTTATATTAGCCTTCTCCACAAATGTGTCAACTGTAGAGCTCACTGAAGATGGTTTAATAGCAAATCTTAAAGAATCAATACAACCCAGTGGGGGAAAAAATGCTTTTTAAAGTACAAAGTTTGAATTCTGAACATGTAACACCAGCAGTCCTGTCTGACATCCATATGAAAGAGGCTTCGCCCAAAATATGCAGGTCATGCTGTGACGGTGACAGTGATGTGCACTGTGTAATGTCAATTCAGGAGGAGAGGCCACAGCAGAGTGAAAAAGACCCCTTTCAACATGCATTTCATGGCACTATGAAATCACTTAAGAACCTTGACTGGAAAGTGACTGAACAATAGGCCAGATGTGACACGTGCTTTTTGGCCATTTAATGAAAAGAATCTAATAGGATGTCTATCCATTTGGCTAAAGAGGCATTGTCATTCATTTTACCATTCTGTATACCCAAATATTGGTCACACTTTCTGTGTAAAATAACATATTTGTCCAGAAACATAGGTCACCGTGTTGAAAAATACCACTTTCTCTGGGAAACAAACTGAGGGTTTTGGAAGGGAGGAGGTAGGGGTTGGGTGATCCTGGTGGTGGGTATTAAGGAGGGCGCATATTGCATGGAGCACTGGGTATGGTGCATAAACAATGAATCTTGGAAAACTTAAAAAAAAGTAATTTAATTTAAAAAAAAAAAGAAAAGGAAAAATACCACTTTAACCACACCAGTTCCTCTCTGAAAGGGTGCCACTGTGTGAAACAAGCTGGTCAGACATGAAACCAAATAATTAATAAATAGTATAGCCATTTTAGCTAACAACAAGTACTTAATTATAAAATACCTTTCTTTTTTTTTGCACAATTGCTAACTGGTGATTATAAGTTAATGGTTATTCCAATTGTATAACCTAACTTATAGTACTAGAGTCCCTTCCTTGTGACCTACAAGCCCTCATATGGTACTAACTGCCACCATACTTAAAATCCCAGGAGATAATTCAGTCCCAGTTTGTGAGACTGAGGCTTCAGGTGCAAAACTGTAACTACCACTACTGCTGGAGTAAAGCCTTATTTACCTGGTATCTCAGGGGAAGCATCCTTCTTATTCAGCTCATGGAGTAAGCTAGAAAGATAAGCGACCTTACTTTTTAGGGGGAAATTCTTTATCTTATTTTGTGCAATATCTATTGTATGACTAAAATACAACCACTGGTAAAACCCAACAGCCGTGTTTTCACAATACTTTGGACTTAAGAAAATAGCTTTCAAAAATGTTTTGTCATTATGAGTTATAAAAAATGCTTTTGCATGTCTAGCCATGTCTGTGTACTTCCTCTTACTGAAATCACTATCTTCTTCGAGGACACTGTCTTGACCTTAATTGTACTACCTTGAGCATAAAGGGGGGAGTCACCTCACACAAGTCCACCATCCTCATGGTTTTCATGATGAGAGAGTTTATTATCTATCACCTTGCTATTTTTGACATCTTTAATTACTGCCATTAATGATATTTTTCACAGGTACGAGATGTGACCATGTTTGATAGAGTGGTCATTTTATGAACATCTGATCTTTGTTTTTCCACTTCTCAACAGATGCATATTAGAAGAAAATGTCAATACCATGTCATCTCTAGTTCAGATTTGTAAGCAATAAAGCTCTATGCGTGGGAATTTTACAATCTGGCAGGTAAAATCAGCTTCCATACCAATAAATCCAGAAGGCTTACCTGGTAGAGCTCCCCAGTCCCTGTGGCTTAACGAGATTCTCAGAGAAGAGAAAATGCCTCCCAGCAGCCCCATCATTAGCTTGCATTCTCATTGTGGTTTTCTCTTTCCACTTTCCTGCAGTGATCACAAAATAACTGGAAATGCAGAGACAGCTTCTCGTGAGAAATGGTGTAGGGCCTTCTGTTGTAGAAGCAATCAGTGACAAATCTTGACGATTTGCTTCTCCATAAGTGAGAAAATTAACAGATATATTTTGGAATTGAAGACAAGAAACCAAACTCTTGGCTGAAATCATTGCTCTACTAATTTACCTAAATCATAGAGTTTTAGCTAAAACAAACAAACTCGCCTTTTCACTCTTGGCCAGGAAAAAGAACAAACACTCATTCAAATCACATCTTTTCTCAGCAGTTTGCAATTGAATTAATTTAATTAAGATAAATTAGTTCTAAAGTTGGAATTCGACGGTTGAAGAAGGCCACCTTCTTAGGCATTTGCATCTCCTTGGTATTGCCTTCTGCTGTGTGCTACACACCCACGACGGGACATTGATAGGGGGGAATACTTTAAAATATAAGATTAGTCCTGAAAATGATTTTAAAAAGTATTCTAAAATGTGTTCACACAAATAACTTTTTAAAAATATATAAGTCAGTGAAATTTGAGGACTATCACTTTGCTGAAAGTTCCTATTGTTTAGAATGATGTAGTGGGAGAGAATCCCACAACCCTTCCTGCCTCCTTTCCACCCAGAATGAAACAATAAGTCTTTGATTTGTGGTTACAATTGTCCTTTGCCTGTTCTAGTGTCTTACAAATTATACCTTTGGATTCTGGTTGACCTCTGCTTCCTGTGGCTTCCACTCCTGAGAGCTACGTTCATGGCTGTGTCAAGAGCTTTCCTTGTTCAGAACTGTAACTCGATTTACCCCTACAATATATTTCCTCTGTGTTGAGACAAGATAACTCTAAGTATGAAGGGCACAAGGCTTCCCTATCTTTCTGGTGCTGCCTGAAATGAAGGAATTCCTGAAGTAGATTGAGTTACTCAGATAATCCTAAGAAATTATACCTTTTAAGATCTCAAAAATGAAGAACATCTTTCCTTTTCTTGCTCTGTACTTTTGAAGTGATTTCACAAAATGCTTTCCTCTAGAGTGCCTGTTCTTCGGAAATATACCCAAGGGATCATTTCTGGGTACAGCTCATTCTTTCTCTGTACAAGTCTACAGACTTCCATCCCAGAAACACAATGTCCAAAGTCGCCATCGGGATGTATTGGGGCTACATTCTTATCAGCAGTTTGGTAAAACTCCAGATTATTTACCATGACCTCCAAGTGTGCAATCATGTGGAAAAATCAGTCACTCAGATACTTTCAATATGAGCAAAGAGGAAGGCAGATCACACTATTTTTTTTTTCCTCTAGATATACCAATGCCTTCTTCTGGAGGTATTTTTTAAGGATCTTATATATGTTATATAAACAATACATTTCAATGCTCTAATTTCTTTACCTTCTAGAAAT